>NW_026775126.1:1347500-1407500 GCF_963082965.1 Carassius carassius | reverse complement strand
GAGTGAGAGCTGGAGTGAGGGAGCGTCTCATCTGGTCCTGATGAGAGAGTGAGAGCTGGAGTGAGGGAGCGTCTCATCTGGTCCTGATGAGAGAGTGAGAGCTGGAGTGATGGAGCGTCTCATCTGGTCCTGATGAGAGAGTGAGAGCTGGAGTGAGGGAGCGTCTCATCTGGTCCTGATGAGACCGTAAGAGCTGGAGTGATGGAGCGTCTCATCTGGTCCTGATGAGAGAGTGAGAGCTGGAGTGATGGAGCGTCTCATCTGGTCCTGATGAGACAGTAAAGGGCAGGTGGAGTGATGGAGCGTCTCACCTGTGACTCTCGATCATTTCCAGGATGATGCTGTGGTCTTCTCCATCCTCAGTGCACAGACCAGTCTACAGACATTTTCATGTCATACAAAAATACACATACACAATACAAAAAGTCATTATTTTATTCTTTTGTTTCAGGTTTTCCTTCTTTTTCACCTTTACTTGCTCCACCACAAAAGATCTGCAGCAAATGCACAGAAATCAAGAATAAGAAAGGAGGTGTAATAGTTGTTTAAAATTAAATTAATTAAAATAAAATACAACTTAAGATTTAAAATGTTTCATTTATGGCCTTTCATTTAAATCCTTTGATGTTAGCATTTCTTCATCAGTGTCTCTGCAGCAGATAAACACACGTGTCTCATCTGTCCCTGTAACATCCAGACAAGAGTCCGTCTCCTCTGTGATTTATCTGTGATATACTGCATTTACATGTTGAGTTAATAACTAATGTAGCTCACTTTTTATCCAACACAAATGTTCCTTAAATTATCAATACTGCAAATGGACAAATAAAATAGATAACTTATGTTTAGTTACTTTATGTAGATTTGTTTGTTTACATGACTCACACTCATCTATAGCAGTGTTGACAAAAGTGAATTCTTCACAATATCACACACACATCACTCAGACACCTGTTTCATGTCTGTTAAATGTGCTCATCTACAATACTTATCAAACATTATCCAGTCAGATGATAAATAGACATTTAGTAATATTCTTCAAGAAGTATATATGGTTTATGTAAATCCACTATTGATTCGTGTAACGTTACTTAATGGAGCTCCCCTGTTAGTTATGCATTATAAAACATGTTTACAGCAAAATCACAAAGGCACAAAAATTACGCCTTAGTTTTAATAAATAATTAACTCCAAAAACAATACCACTGTATGAAAATGACTTATACACTTCAATTTAAATAATTATTTCGGGAAAAAAACTTTTCTCACCGTTGTCTCTCACAGCAAGCTGTCATATTCGTCTTCTTTCCAGATTAACGGCGGTTGGCATCCAGCTTATTGGTGCATTACCGCCGTCTTCTGTTCCGGAGTGTGGATCAGATGATAAGTTTTCCTACTAAAACATACACATCTCTCACATTGTCCCCTTACATTAATATCTACACACACATCAAATCCTGCCTAAAACCCCTGCCTCCCTTAAAACGTAATCAATATTCTACTCTGTGCCGCCAACAACTTATCGTTTTGAGATCTCGCGTGGTTCTGTGTGATTTGTACAACTTCAAGTTACGCCGCCGTCTTGCAGTCTGCAGACGTTTTTATTTTTTTTTTTTATTGCAGTTGAAAGAACAACAACATATTTGAAGCAACAGGGGGCAAACGGACACCATCACAAGAGGTTATGTTAGAGACATAAATTTACAAAATATATTAAAGATAAAAAAAAACATACACAAAAAAAAAAATGTAAAGGAAAGAAAGGATAATTTAAAGGTAGCTTACAATAGACTCAATAATGTTACAAGTTTTTAAAGCCTTTGAGTTCAACGGTTTTGACAAATTCTTAAAGGAATTAAAAAGGGACTTTATATCAGATGAAAACATTCTAAAGTTAGGTTTGCAATGGATGGCTCTGGCTTTATGTAGGTGAAATTTACCCAGAAGACAAAGCAATAAAACAATATGCTCCAGATTAATGTCTTTGGAATGAAAATCTGACACAAAAATAATAGATTCTGTTAATTCTATCATTTTGTTACAGCAAGAAAAAATTAACACGGTAACTTCAGACCAAAAGGATTTGGAGAATGGGCAATGATAAAACAGATGTAAAATAGATTCTTCATCAGAATTACAAAATGAACACATTGAAGATATATTCTCAGAAAATCTGCTCAAAAATAAATTACAAGGGTAGTATATATGAACAATTTTGAAATGGAGTTCTTTAATTTTACTGGGGATAAATAATTTGTGAGAAAAGGTCCACAAGTTCTTTAAATCCGAGTTCTGATAACAGATCCTCCATTTAGACTGTGCTTTAGATGGGCATTCTGGAGTGCAAGAAAGAGCATTTCTAATAAAAAAGTTATTGCATTTTTTATCTAATAAATAAACACCATTAACCACAAGTGTAGGAAAATAGTTGTTTACACAGCCATAAAGTAAATGCGCTTTAAACAAAGTTTTTAAACTGACAGGAATACTTTTAGTCACCTTATTAAAATCTCTTAGTGAAATTGTTGCACCTTTCAAAGACACAAAGTCAGGAAAGGAAAGAAAGTCCCCATCAGCATTAAACAAATCAGAAACAAAAAAGATATTTTGATTTACCCATTCAATGAAAAAAAGTGATTTGTTACCAGACAAAATATTTTCATTGTTCCAAAGAATACACGTGTGTGGGGAGAAATTATGCTTAAAAGCAATCTTCCAGGATCCTGAGGCTTGTTTATGAAAATTTGACAGTTTAATAGGTAATTTACTACACTTAAAGTTGCAGGTCAATAAAAATTTAAGGCCACCACAACGTTTGAAGACTAGATTAGGGATCCAAAACCAGGGTAACTCGTTATTAGATAAACAATTCTTGATCCAATTAATTTTGAAAGTCTGGTTAATGATATTAAAATCTAAAGCATTAAGACCACCCTCCTTATAGTTTCTTATTATAGATTTCCTTTGAACATATTCGGTCTTATTTTTCCAAATAAAGCGGAATAGCAGCGAGTTAATCATTTTAATCATTTTTTGATCAACATAAAGGGAAAAAGCAGGATAAACTAGGCGTGAAATGCCCTCAGCCTTAGTCAGAAGGACTCTCCCATACATTGTCAAGTCTCTCTGCAGCCAGCAACATAAAATCTTTTTAATGTTATCTAACCTTGGCTGAAAATTGTGATGGAGACGGTCTGCATCAGATTTGCAGATATCAACCCCTAGATATTTTACATGACGCTTTACAAGAATACCATCAACAGAATTTTTATTGGAATCGTGTAAATATAAAATTTCACTTTTTTTGGGATTTACTACTAATCCTGAAGCTTTGGAGAAAAGAATAAATTCATTGAAGGCAACAGAAACTTGTGAATCATTATTAAGAAAAAGACAAGTGTCGTCAGCTAACTGACTAATTATCAATGTATTCCCTTCAATATTTATACCTTCAATATTGGAGTGTTTTATTTGCAAACTTAACAGCTCGGCGGCTAAAAGAAAAAGAAAAGGAGAGATGGGGCATCCTTGGCGAATACCTCGACCCACCGAAAACCGGGGAGAAGTGCCGGAAGCTAAGGAGACACAGCTATTAATACCGTTATATAGAGTATGAATCGCGTTAATAAAGGATCTTCCAAAACCAAACTGATAAAGGGCTTCAAAAATAAAGGAATGCTCAACAGTATCGAATGCTTTATAAAAGTCGATAAACAAAATTAACGCGTCTTCATTTATAAATTCGGAATAATCTAAAATATCTATAATTAATCTGATATTGTTAGAGATGTGTCTACCTTTTAGAAAACCAGACTGAGTGTTAGAAATTATGTCTGCTAAGCAAGACTTTAGCTTTTCAGCATAAACAGAAGCCAATAATTTATAATCGGAGTTCAAAAGGGTGATCGGGCGCCAATTATCCAAAATATTGGGGTCCTTATTAGGCTTAGGTATAAGACAAATGAGACCTTGTTTCATTGATTCTGCCAATTCACCATTGTTTATACACTCAATAAGGGCTTCGTAAAGAAGACACTTAATAGAGTCCCAAAAGACTTGAACAAATTCAAATGGGAGCCCATCTGGCCCTGGCGATTTATTGTGTGGCATTCTTTTTACTATGTTATAAAGATCATCTATAGTAAAGGGTTCCTCACAAATTTCTTTATTGTGGTCATTCATTTTAGGAATCACAGAATGAACCTTATGGAAAAATAAAGATGAAGCAACAAGATCGAAAGAAGAGGTGTATAGATTTTGATAAAAATTAGAAACATGAGACGAAATCATGGAGGGGTCATTAGATAGTGAATTATTAATATATAGAGAGGAAATCCTCTTATTACTTCCACGTTTTTTCTCTAGGTTGAAAAAGTAAGCAGAGTTTTTTCCCCAAACTCGAGCCATTTAGCTCTCGATCTAATGAAAGCGCCCCTTGCTTTCTCTAAAAATAAATCATCCAGCCTGCTTTGTAAAGTATAAAGAGATTGCTTGGCATCTTCTCCCAGGATGGGATTCATTAAAATTTGGCTCATCTTTCTAATTAAATCTGTAACTTCTTTATTTTTAACAGATGCTCTATTTTTTCCAAATTTTACGGAGAATTTTCTGCATTCATATTTAAATTGCTCCCATTTAGATGTGGCCGAGATATTAGCCTGAGACTTCACACTCTCTGCAATTTCCCGAATTTGCTGACAATATGATTCAGACAGTAAAAAAGAACAATTTAACTTCCAGTAACCAGGGCTAACTTTTCTTCTTTGCTTAGATTCATCGTCAGAAAAAGTAATATCAATTGCTGCATGATCTGTTAGAGGTGAGGGTGAGATTTCTGCTGATGTCAAATATGAAATTAAAGAGTCAGATATTAGCCACAGGTCTATACGAGATTTTTGAGAAAGATCAGATTTAAACCAAGTGAACATGGGGCTATCGGGGTTTAAAGATCTATGTGCATCAATCAGGTTCAGACATCTACATAACTTTCCTATTAAGGGGTTAACACTGTTAGACACAGACCTAGATGGAAATCTATCAGCAACAAAGTCTGGTGCTTCATTGAAATCACCACCAATTAATGTAAAGGCAGAGGGATACTTAAGTTTCAGATTATTTACATTAAGGATTATACTATCAAGAAGAGTTTTATTGTTTGAAGAATTGTTGAACCCATATAAGTTAGCCATTATAAAGAAATTGTTATTCAAGAGAACAACTGAGATAATCCATCTTCCTATCCCTGAAGAAAGCGTTTCTATAATTTTTCCCTGAAAACCATAATCAAGTAGAATAGCGACCCCACCTGAAGAAACTAGAGTTATGACAGAAAGAAATAGAGCTTCCCCACTGGGTACGCCAGAACTTTTCATCATTCACACAAGAGTGTGTCTCTTGTAAAAAATAAACTTCCCTTTTCATGGATTTACAAAACAAAAATAAAGCTTTTCGTTTGTTTAAGTCACGTAGCCCCCGAACATTCAAAGAAAAACAAGAGAAATACGAACTAAAAATAGTAGTGGAACTCAACTCTGAGTAAATGGAACTGTTACAAACAGATTCGACAAATAAAGTACTTCTTAGAAGATATGCAGAGCATAAAGCTCGAATTCCCAATAAAGTTTGGGAAGGCCAACACACTCTGTTGTGGACCCCGAAAGAAAAGAAAAGAAAATAATCATCATCAAAAAAGGTTAATGAAAAAAAATATATATATTTTTTATATACATTAAAAAAAAATTGTAATCGGGTTATGAAAAATCAAAGTGTAAGAGGTATACTATAAATCATACACAGAAATTCTCTTCCCGTTAATGAAAGCAACTGGCCCATTAAACCCAGCTTTCTTTCCTTCCTTTCTTGCCTTATCAACGAGTGGCCAGAGTTTGTTTCTAGCCTCTTTGTCTTCCTGAGTGAGATCTTCCAGGATCCGAATTTTCTTCTGTTTCAGCAGCTCAGATCGTTTGGCTTCTGCCCATATTGCATCACGGCAAGTGCGGGATAAAAACTGGACGATGATACGCCGTGGGTTGGAGTTTCCAGACTTGGGGCCAAGTCTATGTGCGATGTCAACCATGTCCTGCAATTTCTCTGCAGAGTGTGGAGAGAGGTTCCTGAAAAGCTCAATGATAACCATTTGGACGTGTTCCCCTTCACGTTCAGGTATCCCAGCTACACGGAGGTTTCATCTGCGTTTGTAGCAATCCAATCCGCTGCATTTCTCCTTGAGAGACTTGTTTGTAGCAACCGAACTACTTAACCCAGGCGTAGAAAGTAACAAAAAACAACAAAAATGGGGTCCCGAACTCGTTAAAGACAGAGTATGCCGAACTTCCGCAACAAGTTATAGAAAAGATTGTTCATAGAAATTCAAAGCTTTAAGCACCGCACATAAAACTAGAAGGAGAGCGAGATAAAGTTGCTGTTAACGCGGCGCCATCTTGACACCTCATCGTCTGCAGACGTACACGCTTGAGATTTTCGGTGATGCTGGGCGGAGCATACATTAATATTCATGAGTTTCCTGTTTCGCGTTAATGCGAGTCTGAAATTATTAGTGCGTTTTCAAGATAAGGAACCGTAGAATATAATTGTTTGTTTGTGCACAAAATTGTATTAATTGTTTGCTGTTTTAAATGTTTACTCAACAATTATAGCACTGATTTACCAGAGGCAGCCCATCGTTAGAATACGCTTCCAGAAAATGGGACAGAGGCTGTTAAATATTTTCTTATATTCCTCTGTTTTGCTATTAAAAGTATGTCATTTCATAATTATGTCTTTTGACTTGTGTAGCATATGGTGGCAAACTTGCTACAAACTCACTGTATTGTAAGACTGTAAGCTGAGAAATGAAGAACAATATAAAGACTCTTATGAAGTAACATTTAACTTTTTTCTCCTTCTGTCTGTTATATTTCTCCTAGTTTGCAGACACTCTGCTAATGGGGGAGACTTATTTCTCAAGCTATATATGAGGCCACTATTGCACACAGACATGGGTAAACGTTCTCAGAATTCACTTTTTATTTTATTTATTTATTTATTTTTATCTGATGCAGGGGATGGTGGATGATGACCAACAGAGTGTGTACTTTATCAGTGTAATAGTTAAACAAATCAAATGCAAAATAAAAAAAACTTGTATAGCCTACTATTTGATACAAATGTTGTATTAACCAGTTTTACTAAATTTTGTTTCTGAAATCCACACTTTTAAAAATCAAGATAATCAAAAGTAATCAAACCAAGCACAACCTAATAAAACATGTTTCATGAATAAAGGGTTTTGTAAAAAAGCTCATGTTGGTGAATATTCTATTAATATTAGAAACATGTGGGTCATTCTTGAATGGTTTATTCTGCTGTGGGTATAAACAATCTGCTCCCACTGATTAGGAAGCATTTAGACTGATTTCATTGAGTTTGTTCATGGTGTTTAAATCTATGTTTGCCATTTGTTGTTCATATAGGAATTTACTTTAATGACGTATTTAATCATTTACAACAGAAATCCTATAACATGTACTTGCTTGTGTTGATCAGTAGGTCTATCCCTAAACACATATACAAGTAAAGCCTTGTGTAGCTTTCAGCAGTTTTTTTTCCAAAGCATGACCATGTATTTTATATTCATACAGGTGTGTAGTAAATGTCATTTATCTAATACCTTCACCACATCTGTTAATAAAACCTTTAACACAGAATCAGTTGAAGTCTTTATTCAGCAAAAGCAATCTATCTATCGTTGAAATGAGAATATACAAATTACTGCATGCTTTGATTTAGCTATTTGTTATTAAACTACAAAACATTTTAATTGTTATAAGTTTGTAGAAAATAAGCAAAACATTGTCAAAGTAGTGCAAGGTTGTGGATTTCAAGACTTGACCAATACACATTTGAGTCGAGATGATTTTCAAGAGCACCACAATGAAGTATATGATTAAATACAAAAATAAAGTTTATAAAGACAAAACATTTTTAATTTTTTTTTTTTTACTATATTGTGCTTTTTATCTACTAAATGTATAATTTTGGGGGGAAATAAATAAATACAGAAATTAAGAATGTTTATATTCCAGTTCATGTTTGCATAACAAAACATTCAGCTTTTGCTTTGTTATTAAAAACATTTTTTTGAATGATTGAGAAAACAATTAAGAATGACACAGAATAATCATCATACATTTTATGGCACAACAGATACATTCTGGCAAAGTTATTAACGACACATTTTAAGGACTCTTATTTATGTCAAATAAGAATAATATAAAACTGCTTCATTGTAGACTCATTTGGAGCATAGCCTACCTGAGGTAAACCATAAGGAGAATCACTAACCATGACACAATCTATAAATTATTTTGCATATTGACAATAGTAATAAAAACAACAATAAACTAAGCATAATTTTATTCTACGCTAAAATATACCTTTCTGAAAATCGTTTATTTTCAGTTTCAACGCACTAATATTTTCAGAGTCGCTTTAACGCGAAACAGGAAACTCATGAATATTCATGTGCGCTCCGCCCAGCGTCACCGAAAATCTCAGAAACCGAATATTTCAGAACACCGGTCTTGGGCACGAAACATTTTTTATAACATTTTTAGTCAAAAACAACGTGATGAATGCTCAAGTCCGATTTTATATATCCTCGAGTCCGAGTCCAAGTCGAGTCACGAGCCCAGAGAATAGTGTGTTTGAATAACTCGATCCGATGTGGATTATAATCACTAAAAAAGGCAGAAATATTTATAAGCGATATAAAAGACTATACACGCTAAACATTAACATTACCAGAGTAAACATGGTAAATGTGCCTGCTTGAAGAAATCAGATGTCAATTTCTTATTCTCTATCACAATCGTGTATTTATTTAGTAACTTATATTATCTGTCATAAGTCTCCTCTCGAGAGATTAGCTCCTGATAAATTAATTCATTATGATCAATGTATCACTTATTCTATAGTAAAACATCGATGCTTTTGAATTTGAATATATAACAAAGCATGCAAACAAACGGCAGCTTTTATCATGTTCGTTTTGTGATTGCGCATGTTCCAGTGACTTATTTCTTATTAGTTTTCTGAAAACTTCTCTTTGTTGGTGAAATGATGGGGTTGCGTAACGTTGTTCTGACTGGCCCTACAGTGGATATGCGGCTATTATAAGGCTGCAGGTTTTTAACCTTTTAGATAGAGGATAGAGGGGAGAAAGACAATGAAGAAGTGGTGCTGTTAAATGATGAGGAGAAGGAAGATACAAGCACAGAGCCAACAGTCAAGCAGAAAAGAAGGGCAAAATCAGGGGCCGCTGCTTACAACTCCAAATTTATCAGTGCCTGGACTAAAGAGTGGCCTTTCATTAAACCAGGCACAACAGGATTTCACTTTTGGTGTGAAGTCTGCCGGCATGAGTTGGCAGGGCAGATGTTCATAGTCCTATCAGCAGAGAGAGTCATATCAAAAAATCCTTGACAGTACCAAAAAAACAGATAGATTGGTTTGTTCGAAGACTGAAGAGATGAATCTGGACACTCAGGTAATAATCTCTCCATGTGCTTTGGCTATGCATTTGCACATATTCTACCTCAGATGTAAACTCATCTTTTTTTTACAGGCTAGAAGGGCAGAGGTCAAAGTGGCAGTGACTCTGGTCAGCCACAATATTTATTTATTATTGAGTTAGCCTTTGCAGATCACCTCAGCCCGCTATTCAAAGAATGCTTTCCTGATTCTAAAATTGCCAAGAAATATTGTTCCGCAAGAACAGAAACATCTGCCATCATCAACAAGGCAATTAGTCCTTATTTGCTGAACGAGCTGGTGAGCAACATGAGGACTAAACCATTTAGTCTGTTGACAGATGGGTCCAATGATACAGGTGAGCTTTTTATTATTGGTAATTCACCCATTTCAATTCTCAAGATAGAGTTTGCATACAGATATAGTAATATATAAATTTTTTTAGCTTGATTGCTGTAATCTATATTTCTCATCATCACAGAGTCCTGTACCTTTTGTGACACAAGCTACATGGAGACACTGCAGCATTGAGCACGAGATGGCTGAGTTTGAGATGGTGGTCAGTCCGATTCTATGTCTCTATAATGCACTCAGTTACTTTGGAAGCATCCGTAAGCATAAGCCTAGTTTGATGAATGATTTTTCCATCTAATGTTACAATGTATTATTTTCTTTGCAAAAATGTTTTTTGGTTTGTCACAAGTTGACACAGTTGCAAGGAATATGAGAATGTTTCCAATCATTCTTATTTTTTTGGGATGTGCCTGTTCTTTAACTGCACGGATGAGAAGCAAGCCAGGTGTGTCAGGCTGCGTGAAGTGTTTCAGGACCCACTGTCGGAGATCCAGCTCCTATTCTACCAGTCGACACTGGTAATATTTACACTTTTCAACCTGCTCTTCCAGCAGCAAGACCCTTGTGTCTACCTCCTTCATGAACAAGTACAGAACACTTATTGTTGCATTTAGTTTGTTATTTGTAGTTGCACTCTCAAATATATTCAAAGTTATTTGTCTACTATACTATTAACTTAACTATTTTAGAGTTATTTTAACCCTGTGCCTTAAGTAATTGTGCAAATAGGGATAACTTTCAAGGGGGTATATTTTTTAGGGTAATGTGTGAGAGTCTGTATTTTCGATAACCTAAGACTTTAACTTTTATTTGTGCATTCAAGACCAGGTTTTTCATCAAGAAACTCCTGTCCAAGCTCTTGAAACCAGGAGCTTTCAGAGGGGTCAATGTGGACACAGTGGACCTCAGGGATGAGGAGAGCCAATTTCCAGGTGAATATTAGGAGTAACAAAAACAAAGGTTTTATATCAAATTTGCATTGAATGCAGGTCTTCTGTTACTCTAAGCACTAAATTATTCTCAGCTTGTATTATTCACCTGTATTATTCACATATTCTCATTCCAACCATATCCTGCCCTACAACCAACCAAGGGAGCAGGACCAGCTGAATGATGAGTTCCTTGAGTATCAAATGATGGAGGAGGAGGATATCCCAGCATCCATCTGGGGAGAAGCAGTCATCCGGACAAACGAGGATGGGGAGTACCACAGGATGGACCGTCTATGGGGATACCTTGGAAGTCTGAAGAATTGGGCAAGTGGCATTTCTAAATTCCCCAAATTATCAAAGATTACCCAGATTGTGCTGTGGCTGCCACACTCAAATGTGGATGCTGAGCGAACCTTTTCAGTTATTGGCCTAAACAAGAGTGACGGCACCCTGTCATCAATCATGACAATGAAAATGAGCAGCCTTGAACCTGCTTCAGATACGAACCTCCTGCAGAGGTAGTGAAGCAGGCCAAAACAACAGACCGAATTTGTGAATCTTGTCTGTTGTGGGTTTCTTGGCAAGTGGAGTAACTATTATGTGTCCCTTTTGTTTTGATATTTGTTTTGTTTGATAAAGCGTTTCCATTATATTCAGGTTTTTTGTGCATAAATCAGGGTTTATAATAAGTAAACAAGGACTGACATTGATTTTTAAAATTAGGGTTACCCAACATTTTCTCCGTGCACATGCGTAGACTGAAATTTTTACAGAGTCTCACTCCAGCCAAAGTCCCAAGTTGGCAACTCTGATATCTGAATAGACAATGTCGTAAATTAAGATCTGCTCATGTTGCGCTGTATTTCATTTTAGGCGTTTTGCAGTGCATTTCAACTAATCACACTCAATTCTGTCGAGTTTAAGAATGCAATGACAGAACAGAAAGCGTTCAGACGAGTCCTCGCTGAAACTCATCAGCTTTGATGTGCGCGTGCTCGTTCGCTGACTGAATTACGCACTCTTGCGTAATGAATTCCCTCATCATAAACGTATAAGTGAGAGATTAATTTCACAGTTTCTACAGCTTCAGTGACTATAAGCATAGTTTTTTTTGTTTTTTTGAGAGTGCTTAAACTGGCGATAGATCAATGTTAGTGATAATGTGACTCTCTATATAGCCTAATTTATTCGCTGTTTGAATAGGAAACGTAATTATACAATTCTAAAAATCTCGTTAAATACAAATTCGGTCCCATTAAAACACTGTATTTAACTTACATGACACCCATATCTGGTTCTTGACTAAAAAGACGTGTTTATGATGTTCACTACATGTTTAATTTAGCCTTACCTCTGCCTATGCCTTTCGTGCCGCTGAATTCACTGCAGTCGGACATCGGAGATTCGCACTCATAAATTTTCTAATTGGCCATAACTTTTAATTCGTTGCTGCCGACTGGGGCAAGGCTTTCTTTTACAGTGGCATTTGCCACCCTATACCACCCGGTAGATCTGCCCCTGGTTTCTGGTTCTCTCGTAAAGTCAGCATATACCGTTTTTAGACAATAAACCTGACTGTGCCTAGTCATAAGATCATAAGCTGTGTGCTTATGCTTTGCTTGCAGACCAGTTTGATGTCATATTGAGCTTGTCTCAGGATGCCTGTCCGATATGTGGAGAAGAATATTCAGCAGTGATGTCTTACCATGCCAGTCCATGTGGAGAAAGGTACTGTAGAAATGGTAGACGTTTGAACAGTAGGGAGAGAGTTTCTTTTTCTGTCCACAGCAAATACAGTCACTTTTTTACCAAAAGAAAAGAGAGAGAGAGAAGAATTATGGCATTTCTGGTTCAAATGAGTTTAACAAATGAGCAATTTGGGGAATCTCAAATTTGGGATATCATACTGCAAACAATTCTCATCAGGCTTATGTTACATCTTTTAAATGTATTCTAATGTTTAGTTTTCAAATGTTCCTTAAAGCCTAAGCAATGGATGTTTATGTATTTTACTGAAGCTTCCCCTTGATTATGGATGGAAATTCTGCTGATGAAACTGCCTCATTACCGTCCCAAACCAGTACCAGACTACAAGCACTACTTTCCAACTTGATCCTGATCACCTGGGCCATCCGTTTTCAGCTGAAAGTGCACCTTCAATGTGTGATGGGACTGATTTTGTGTGTTTTATTCTCTCAGAATGAAAAAGTTGATGTAAAAATGGATTTCCATGATACCATACCACGAGTTTTTGTGGCCCCAGATTGGAAGAGGATTGAGCTTCCAGAAAGGGCAGCTACACAGTACACACAGTGTACACTTCGACAAAAACAAGACGAGCCCCCACTGAAAGTAAGAACTGATATTAGAGAAGACATGGAGGACCAGGAGGGGAGAATAATACATTTTTACAAGATCCCCAAAATTGATTGGTCTAGACCTCTTCAGTACTATAACAATATTAAACTTAATAATGAAATCTTGCCACTACAAGAAACCAGACATCCTGTCCCACTGGGTTTTGTCATACACTATATTCCTTTAATTATTTACACTTTTTAATGGTACAGCTTGTTTTCATGTTCTTATTAACACATTTTAAAGCAGTTTTTTAGGGGATGTTGCCACTGGGGATGGTGTTCAGCGGCATGTTTTCAGCATGGTGATGCACGAGCTGCAGAATGGATTCCTCTTTAATGTTAGAATATCATCAAGGAGGTTATTTTAACGACATTAAAGAGAAAGTCACCTAGAAAACATTAGTCAAGAGCTAGTCAAGCATATTCAGGATTAATATCTCTTGGTGTTAAACCAGATACAATTCTCCTAAAATCACATGAGTGGTCAAAAGAACAAGGACATACTGATCTCAACAACCAAGCTTATTTTGTTACCCCACAAGACATTGAAAATATTTAGACATGTATGATGCGAAAAAATCAGCAACACAAAGATGATGCCAGTAGTACCTCACGCCTTCTGGAGGGCCCTTTTAAAGACTATGTTATTATCAGTCATTCTAGTCCTTAAACAGATCTTGTCATAGTTCTGCAAACACCATCCATGAGAGACAACCTTCAAGAATACGGAAGAGATATCGTTTTTATAGATGCGACCAGTATGGTTTTCCTTTATTTACATTACTTGTCAGGGACAGTCATGGTCAGGGAATCCCTGTTGCCTCCTGTGAATCTCCTGTGTTGGTACCATGTTACACAAGTAAGGATTAAGTTAAGATATCATTTCTTTTAAAATACATTTATATTACAAACAGTTTTAGCATTTACTGCAGTTATTCTTTAGTTATTTAACTTTCAATGGCTAATTTATCAGTGGATAGAAAATAGCTACTGTATAATGTAGATACAACTGAGAATACAGCTAGCCTATAAAATGACTTAATGTTATCTGGGTAATAAACCTGTCAGTCTGCCAGTCATCAGCACAGTTTATATTATAATTCCTGATGACATTACAGTTTGGCTCCTAATTCTGTTTTTGATTTCATTTTTTTGGAGAAATACATTTTTGGTGCAAAAGTTTCCTGGGCTATAGCAATAACATATTTGTGTTGTTGTTTTGTTTTGAGTAACCCTTAACTATAAAAAATTGTTGCCATCAATTGATTGTAATAATTCTAGCCAAGTGTCAGGCCAATGGAAGTTCTCACCTGTTTAAATTACTTTCCATTTGGCAGTAACTCGATGGCTGTCAAGATCTGAATCTGGTGTGAGTGGACCTGAAAAGGCAGATTCGAGAGCGCACATCATGCAGTTTATGTCAGAGCTGAAATCTGTTCAACGGTGTGTTTCTATTTCAATTGTTTTAAAGTACAATTTTATCTTGTAATGTGACATTCATGAAACTTTGGTAACAAGCTTGTAACAATATGCAGTTTTAAAATGTTTACATTTTTTATTAACGAAAGTTATTATAAAATGTTGTGTGTGTGTGTGTGTGTGTGTGTGTGTGTGTATATATATATATATTTATTCTGAGTGTGACAATTTATAATATTTTTCATTAATAAAAGTTTACTATTACTTTTTTTATGTTTGTGTTTCTTTGGCCAAAAATACAGAAAAAGAATATTATATTGTAAAAGATAATTACATTTTAAAGTAATGATATTCTATTTGAATATACTTAAAAAATATGATTAAATTTTTGATGCAAATATATATATATATATATAAACAACTACTCAGACAGTGTGCAGATGTATTACTATGCAAAATAAAAATGTTCTATTTTAATATACATGAAAATGTTATTTATTCCTGTGATCAAAGTTGATTTTTTTTTTTTAGGATTTTTTGATAATGAATCATAAAAATATTAATCAGCAGAACTGTTTCCAACTTTGATAATGAATCCTCATATTAGAATGATTTCTAAAGGATCATGTGATAATGATCCTAAAAATTCAGCTTTGCATCACAGAAATAAATTATTTTTTAAAAGTATATTCAAATAGAAAACTATTATTTTAAGTTGTAATAATATTTCACAATATTACTGTTTTTTTCTGTATTTTTGATCAAATAAATGCAGGCTTGATGAGCAGAAGAAACTTCTTTCAAAAAGATTAAAAATAGTAATGTTTCCAAACTTTTGCTCTGTCCTGTATATATGTGTGTGTATGTATATATATATATATATAGTGATCTATTAAGCATTACATGTTTTATAATGATTAATAAAGGTTATTTACATTGTTAGCCTCTTCAGGTCAAACGTTTACATTCACTTTACAGTATCAGCAATATGTTATTTTAAATTAATAAGTAATAAGTTTATTTTAGTTCTGTCCTGAATAAGATATTTCAGATGACAGATCTTTACATATAGTCCACAAGACAAAATAATCATTGAATTGATAATAATGACCCCTTGAGAAAGCGTACACAGCCTTGCATTTCTTGGGTGTACAAACATGGATATTTTCAGGTGGGTCACTGTTTTAGTAACTGCAAACAGTGTATTATATTTGTTTATTCTATCATGTTTAATATAGGCCTAAATAATGCCAATAACTTGATTCGAAGGAATAAGAATAGCATTTCTGCAAAAGCCTCAAAAAACAATAGAGGTTGAAAGCTTATTTGGAAGAGCAGCATCAAACCGTGTATTGTGCCAAGTATATGTGACTGCTGTACTTTCTCATACCATTAAATAATGTGCTTGTCTACTGCTTGTGAAGGGACTTTTGAATGAGGTGATTGAGACTAAAGCGTCGTACAACTATCAGGAAACTGGAAAGCGTACTGAAGTTTCTGCAGACATGGGAGAAAATTCCAGAGGATATTGCCCATAAAGTGAATGAACTAGAAGTGCAAACAAAAGAAGAAAGTATCAACATTAACGGATTTGGGAGACTTTGTGATGCGGACATGTCACGTAAAATATGTCCACTGTTTGCAACAAGAAAAAGAAAGACAGACAGAGAAACAAACTCAAAAACAAGGACATATGCCACATCAAGTTTTCCTCTTAAGTCAAGAATTAAACGCAGAGCAAACAGTGGGCCAAAAAAGTAATTCACATAAAGTTTAAAAGAAATGTTTTATTCAAGTGCATATTTTTGCCATTTTTATCAAATTTGTATTTGTTATCTAATACATCTCTGTTACCTTCAGTAATCCAACATATATTTACTATAAAACAACTGACCACAAAAATACAACTTTGTATTTTGTATTTGTCTAGAATGAAATAAAAATCTAATTATGATCAAGCAATCTGAACTTTCCTGTTTTTGTTTACGAATCTGAAGTGATTTGTATGATGTGACTTCCACATTAGTATATGTGTGCCCCTAATGAGTTTTTTCGTACAGTCCTCTATAAACCAGAAGAATAAATCAGCTGCTGTAGGCCCAAAGCGGTGAGTGGCCCAATCCAGCTCTGGTTCAGGGCCAAGGCTTTGCACATTAATCTTCATTCGTTCAAGGGTCCTCCTGCAAAACAGTTTTTAAATGTTCATGTTACTTGAGCTGCTATCATCAGTTTTCTGTTATAAATCACAAAAGACATTCAATATTTTGCTCTCTAGTTGATTAATTGACTTCTTGATACAGGGACTAGTTGACAGGCTAAAAAGGTTTGTACAATGGTAATGCAAGAATAAAATGCACATTAGGCCAATTAAGTTTAACAAACAACTAAAACATCTCCAAAGAGTGCTATTTTTTCACTGTGCGCTAATAAAAACTTAAAGTCTGTAAGATTTTAATGCCAAAAGAGGGTTTGCGCTAAACCCTTAGTAAATATGGCCCTTAAAAGCAAAGAACTTTTTCCATTGGTCTTACATTAAAACAACATTCAAGATGCCCAATCCTTGAAATGTATTTAAATGTTCAGACATTCTGGTCAGAGGAGAATGTTGACGTATGACGCTGCTGACGTGTTCTCCAGCGCGCCCAATAACAAAGATAACACTTCAGCGGCAGCGTTCGCAGATGACTACACAATGGACACAATAGACATCTGCCTATTTAGAACCATGATAACAGGTTCTTCTGCTTCTGCTTTGCATTTGCAAAGGCAAATGGATCGATTCAGAAAGAGAGAGAGTAGTCGTGTAAATTGGAATTGCGGCTACTCGCCCCAAGACCAAACAATCCCAATCTTATCTCTTTCGGCTCCCTTAAACAAGCACTGGCCGCTGCTGAAACAACAAAAACAACTCCCCCGGAGGAGCACTGCAGTGACCCCCCCCCCCCCCACAGACACCTGCTGATTGTTGAGTGTCTGGGACCTGATCAAGTCTCCATGGCAACTTGCTGTCTCACTATCACAATCTACGGACTGAGGCACCTAGGTTTGAATGCCAGCGTGTCCGCTCTCCAGGCCTACAAATACACAAACTCTTACACACACACACACACACACACACACACACATACGATTATGTGTTCTTGTTGCTGAGGTGTTTTTCCTGTTCTCACACTGTACCCCCAAAGAAGCATGGTCTGGGGGTTGTTGTTTTCTCCTCCCTTCCCCTAATGCTATACTGTATTACTTCCTCCCCTGTACTGTATTTCGTTGCCTTATACCCACATGTGCAATGACAATAAAGTTGAATCTAATCTAATCTAATCTAATATGTGGTACTATATCTGATCCATGTCAGATGTTTTGCAATGCGACAGCAGTGTGAACGGTCATGTCAGATTTCATGCAGCTTTTACAAAACTCTAGATTAACTTTCATCTTAATTCAGCGCTGAAGGAAGACACTTCAAAGATCTTACATACCTAAAGTTATCAAGACAGTAGCGAAAGGTAATCAGTGGAAGTGTGATGTGTCAGAACTCACAAGTATTACAGTGACAACTCTACAAGCAACACATGAGGGCTCGTATCATAAAGGAAAAAAAAACTCTGCTTTCTTTTGTCTTTATTTTCTCATATTGCCTGTGCATAATTTTGCTGACTTCAGCAGCAGATCACATTATAGATAAACACGTAATCGCTTACTTTATATGCTCTGTGTTTACTTGCGTATGACATTTTCCACATTTTCTCTGCGGAATTGGGATACCTCTGTTTCTGCTGAATGTTTTTCAACTGCGTGGGTCGACGCGACCCCACTAACATGATGTTCATCTCCCGTAACATGATTGGACTAGTTTTGAGAAAGAATTGGGCAAGGAATTTGTTGTGAAAGTCTGGAGACCCTGTTCATGTCGTTCTTTCACACAGTTGAGAACCATGATCTGTTCACACTGGAAAACACATTTAAAGAAATAATTTGAGCAACTATACAAAAAAAGACTGCATCTGAGAAAAAAAATCTGAATTGAGCACTAAGGCTCGAATTGTGAACGTAGCCATATAGACACCCAAACAGTGTTAATCTGACACTGCATGCACTGATTTCACTTTCCTGCTGAAACATGCCCCTCAGCCAGACGGAGCTGCTGCATGAATGGATTTAACAGGAGAAACTGCAAAAACGCAAGGGAAACAAACAATAATCTGTTTAAACTAAATGTCATTGAACTCGATATAGTGTTCCTTAGCAAAGATGCAGCCAGGAATCGTGCTTCCGGACATTTATATGTGCCTAATTTCGACACTGGGGAAATATGTAAAGGGCAATTGCCTGTGAATGTTTTATTTAAATACACAATAGGTTGGTCAAAATCTGGGTGATCACTTACATCAATGTTTTTATATATATATATATCATTATATGGTCCAGCCCCAAAACTTATGTAGTTTTTGTCAGTTTATTTACGAAAAAGTTATGCAGAATATAAGATATAAGATAAATATTTAATTGATGAGTTGTCAATACGATAAATAACAATACAATATACAGAGTATGATTTTACAGCAAACATCAACAGACTGACATAAACTGCAAATCTGTGTTTCGCTGCCTGGAGGCCATTTGTTTCTGTGAATTGCAGCTATTAACTTTCTTCTCTCTAAACAGGCTGTTTGAAGGCTTAACAGAACAGAGCAAAGCAGATACCATTACTGTACTTATGATATTTAATTGTAACAACATTATTCAAAATAAAAGGATTCTGATTCAATGAGGAATATCAGAAAGCAAACTCCTGACTGTGGCAAGAGGAGGAGTTTGAGATGGAGGATACATCAAAATGATTAATATCATTACTGTCGTTCCACAGGGTCCCCTAAAGGGCGAAGCCTGGTGTGGTCACACCACTTACACCGCCCAAAGGATGGCCCTGCACAAGGTGAAGGCTGTTTGAGGATTTGAGAACATTGATGTCATTTAAACTAGACTAGTGATGGGTAAGAAGAACAAAGGGGGACGTAAAATCTGCAAGAAGAATTGCAAGATTAAATGCAAATGCAGTCGTAAGAAACATCAGCCAGATGTCGATGTGGATGTAGCAATAAGTGATTGTCCTGCATCCGATTACACTGACAGTGATTGTTCTGGATGTGATTGCACTGACTGTGATCCTTCTGGATGTGATTGCACTGATTGTGATCCTTCTGGATGTGATTGCACTGACTGTGATCCTTCTGGATGTGATTGCACTGATTGTGATTTTTCTGGATGCGGTGATTGTTTTTATTCAATCTGCTGTGGTTTTCTGGCATCATGCATTTCTTGTTGTTTTGATGGGTAAGTAACATTATTTTTAAGAATCAGTAAAGGTATATATTTTTTAAAGCATCATCAAACAAATTTCTGTTTCCTTTATCCCTTGTGAAACTGAGAAACTGTGTATATTAACAATAAAAGTAACATGTAAAGTGATAAAGTTTAAACTGGACTTTTAAATGAGCATGACTAACAATAATAATATAGAGAATAACATTGTACTGCAAATAAATAAAAAAATATATATAGAGAGAGAGAGACAGAGAGAGAGACACCATTGCTAAATTGTTGGGTAACACTTTAGAATAGGTAACACTTGTTAACTATTAACTATCATAATTTTCTCAATAAATTCTTAATTTGCTGCTTATTAATAGTAAGTAAGGTAGTTGTCAGGTTTAGGTATTGGGTAAGATTAGGGATGTAGAATAAGGTCAAGTAGAATAAGGCATTAATATGTTCCTAATAAGCACTAATACATGGCTAATATTCTAGTAATAAGCATGCTAATAAGCAACTAATATGTGTTACCTATTCTAAAGTGTTACCAATTGTTGATATTGTCTAATGTTTATGCTTATTTTCTTTTTTTCTTCTTTTTTCAGAGATGAATAATCTGTCCTGGGTAAACTGATTCCTGGAGGAGATGCAGCAGTCAGAGGTCTCCTGAAGAGCTTCATCCAACACAAAGCCAACAGCAATAAATATCATCTTTAATGTCATTAACAAATGTTAGTTAAACCAAATAAAAAAGACAATGTTCTTTGTACATTTACACAGTTGCAGCCATTAAACTAAATAAAAAATGAAATAAAAATAATCTCTTGAGTAGTAATGATTGATTACAGTCAGTGTGTGAGAAAAAGAGGAATTAGTTTAGTCCCATTAAACCTTTATTAAAATATCCCCCAAATTTTGTTTTGAAAAAAAGACCATTAAAACAGAAGTTCCTTGTTCGTTTCCTTGTTTAGTTTAAAAAGATGAAGTGAAGTTGAAGTTGAATGCAGATCAGCTGGTTTCTGAGACTGTTTTGCTTGCGGCTGTTATTCAGATTATTCATCTTGAGGTAACACAGGGTATGTACTGTATGCTCTGTGAAGATAACCTGCTTCGGAGCAGCTTCTGTTCCAGGGTTGGTTTGTTTCAGGGAGGACACTCAGCATGGCATGCCCTTTTGATGACGTTCCTGTGGACCTAGTAGCACAGATTATACAAGGTCAAGTCAAGTCAAGTCACCTTTATTTATATAGCGTTTTAAACAAAGTACATTGCGTCAAAGCAACTGAACAACATTCATTAGGAAAACAGTGTCAATAATGCAAAAATGATAGTTAAAGGCAGTTCATCATTGGATTCAGTTATGTCATCTCTGTTCAGTTAAATAGTGTCTGTGCATTTATTTGCAATCAAGTCAACGATATCGCTGTAGATGAAGTGACCCCAACTAAGCAAGCCAGAGGCGACAGCGGCAAGGAACCAAAGTGTTCAAGTCTATGCAAAAAAATGTTGTGGTCAATTGTGTCAAACGCAGCACTAAGATCCAATAAAACTAATAGAGAGATATTTGAGACATTGAGACATTTGTAACTCTAAGGAGAGCAGTCTCAGTACTATGATACGGTCTAAATCCTGACTGGAAGTCCTCACATATACCATTTTTCTCCAAGAAGGAATATAATTGTGAGTATACCACCTTTTCTAGTATCTTGGACAGAAAAGGGAGATTCGAGATTGGTCTATAATTAACTAGTTCTTTGGGGTCAAGTTGTGTTTTTTTGATGAGAGGCTTAATAACAGCCAGTTTGAAGGTTTTGGGGACATATCCTAATGACAATGAGGAATTAATAATAGTCAGAAGAGGATCTATGACTTCTGGAAGCACATCTATTAGGAGCTTAGATGGTATAGGGTCTAACATACATGTTGTTGGTTTAGATGATTTAACAAGTTTATACAATTCTTCCTCTCCTATAGTAGAGAATGAGTGGAACTGTTCCTCAGGGGGTCTATAGTGCACTGTCTGATGTGATACTGTAGCTGACGGCTGAATGGTTGCAATTTTATCTCTAATAGTATCGATTTTAGAAGTAAATTAGTTCATAAAGTCATTACTGCTGTGATGTTGGGAAATGTCAACACTTGTTGAGGCTTTATTTTTCGTTAATTTAGCCACTGTATTGAGTAAATACCTGGGGTTATGTTTGCTTTCTTTTTAAAAGAGAAGAAAAGTAATCTGATCTAGCAGTTTTTAATGCTTTTCTGTAGGATAGGTTACTTTCCCGCTAAGCAATACGAAATACCTCTAGTTTTGTTTTCCTCCAGCTGCGCTCCATTTTTCGGGCTGCTCTCTTTAGGGTGCGAGTATGCTCATTATACCATGGTGTCAAACTGTTTTCCTTAACCTTCCTTAAGCGTAAAGGAGCAACTGTATTTAAAATGCTAGAAAAGAGAGAGTCCATAGTTTCTGTTACATCATCAAGTTGTTCTGAGGTTTTGGATATGTTAAGGAATTTGGATACATCAGGAAGATAACTTAAAAAGCAGTCTTTTGAGTTAGAAGTGATGGTTCTTCCATACTTGTAACAAGAAGTAGAATTTACAATTTTGGCTATATGAAGTTTGCACAGAACTAAATAATGATCTGAGATATCATCACTTGGCTGAATAATTTCAACACCATCAACATCAATTCCATGTGACAGTATTAAATCTAGAGTATGATTTCGACAATGAGTAGGTCCTGAAACGTGTTGTCTAACACCAATAGAGTTCAGAGTGTCTATAAATGCTGATCCCAATGCATCGTTTTCATTATCAACATGGATATTAAAATCACCAACTATTAAAACTTTATCTGCAGCCAGATCTAACTCGGATGTACAATCACCAATCTCTTTAATAAAGTCTGTATGGTGCCCTGGTGGCCTGTATACAGTGGCCAGTACAAACATAACAGGGGATTTATCATTAACATTTGTTTCTCTGGATAATGTTATATGAAGCACCATTACTTCAAACGAGTTATACTTGAAACCTGCCCTCTGAGAAATCCTGAAAATGTTGTTATAAATTGAAGCAACACCTCCCCCTTTGCCTTTTAGACGCGGCTCATGTTTATAACAGTAATCTTGGGGGGTGGACTCATTTAAAATAATGTAATCATCAGGTTTTAGCCAGGTTTTTGTCAAACAGAGCTCATCTATATTATGACCAGTGATCATATTATTTACAAAAAGTGTTTTCGTAGAAAGGGATCTGATATTCAATAAGCCAAGCTTTATCATTTGTTTATCCATATTGCTTCTGTTTTTTATTTGTTGAACCTCAATTAAATTGTTAATCTTAACTTGGTTTGGACGTTTTTTGTATTTTCTAGTTCGGGGAACAGACACAGTCTCTATAGTGTGATATCTAGGTGAAAGAGTCTCTATGTGCTGAGAATTAACTGACCTCTGTGACGGGAGGCAGCTAGCAGACGGTCGGTTTAGCCAGTCTGTCTGCTTCCTGACCTGGGCCCCAGTTAGTCAAGTATAAACACTAAGACTATTTGCCATATTTCTAGAGAGAAGAGTGGCGCCACCCCAGGAGGGATGAAGACCATCTCTTTTAAACAGGTCAGGTCTGCCCCAAAAGCTCGTCCAATTGTCTATGAAACCTATGTTATTCTGTGGGCACCACTTAGACATCCAGCCATTGAGTGATGACAATCTGCTATGCATCTCATCACCACGGTAAGCAGGGAGGGGACCAGAGCATATTACAGTGTCTGACATCGTGCTTGCAAGTTCACACACCTCTTTAATGTTATTTTTAGTGATCTCCGACTGGCGAAGTCGAACATCATAAGCGCCAGCATGAATAACAATCTTACTGTATTTACGTTTAGCATTAGCCAGCACTTTTAAATTTGCCAAGATGTCAGGCGCTCTGGCTCCCGGTAAACATTTGACTATGGTGGCTGGTGTCTCTATATTCACGTTCCGTACAATAGAATCACCAATAACTAGAGCACTTTCATCAGGTTTCTCAGTGGGTGCATCACTGAGTGGGGAGAACCTGTTTAATGTTTTGATCGGAACAGAAGAGCGGTGTTTTGACCCACGACTACGCTGCCTCACCGTCACCCAGTTGCCCTGCTGCAGGGGCTCTGTTTCCGGAACCGAACAATGTACAGGAATCCCTGAGCTAGACGCATCCAAAGCCGTATCTAGAGCCCTAACATTCTTACTGTCCTCAATTAAAGTTTGGATGCGTGTCTCTAATTCTGAAATCTTCTCTGTCAGCCTAACTATTTCCCTGCATTTATCACATGTGAATCCCTCATCAGCGACAGAGATAGATAAACTGTACATGTGGCAAGAGGTGCAAGAAACAATGATAGGAGAAGCCATTACTCACCGTGCTTGATGAAAATTCTTACTGCGGTTGTTTGATGAATCATTGTTAATCATCACAAGACGATCCGGAGGCGTTTGTGGATCTATTTGAGAGGACAGCGGAGGCGTGTGGCTGGGCGCGCACCCAATGGCCGGTGCGCCAAATCCCGCTGCTGACTGGGGAGGCACAGGTGGCGGCCCAACAGCTGCCTGTAGCGAACCTCCTGGCCTATGACGACCTGAAGCGGGCCATCCTTCAGCGAGTCGGCCATACCCCCGAACAACATCGGCAACGCTTCCGGTCAAGGGAGCTGGGGGACAGCGGCCGGCCTTTCATGATGGCCCAACAGCTCCGGGACGCTTGCCGCAGGTGGTTATTGGCGGAGGATCGCGATGTCGAGGGAGTGGTCGATCTGGTGGTACTGGAACAGTTCATCGCTCGGCTACCTCGGGGGACGGCCGAGTAGGTCCGGTGCCACCGCCCGACATCGCTGACGCAGGCTATCCAGCTGGCTGAAGACCATCTGGTGGCGTGCCTGGGGGGTGGCGAGCCCCTTTCTAACCTCCCTCTCTCTCTCTTCTCCTTCCCTTCCCTCTCGCCCTATTCCTGTTCCCAGGTCATGGAGTAACGTGCCCCCTTGAGTCCCACAGCGGAGTGGGGCCTTCCAGGGGAACAGACCAGGGACACGGGAGGGCGCAGGGGCTACTGGTCCATCCACCCCTTTTTTTATTTATTTATTTACCTTTATTTTACCAGGAAGTCTCATTGAGATCAAAAATCTCTTTTACAAGAGAGACCTGGCCAAGGTAGCAGCCATACATAAACAACATATTAAAATGCTACATACAAGATAGCAGCCATACATAAACACAACATAGCTAAAAACATACACACATTCAATCATTCAAATACAAGGACCTCTCAAGAAAAACACTTACATGTCTCCTTCATCACATTTTTTATGATGGTCTTAAATGCATTAATTGATATACGCGTTTCTAGTTTAAGATCTTTTTGCAAATTATTCCATGCCCATGGTGCATAGTATGAAAATGCAGTTTTCCCCAAATCTGTCCAAACCCTAGGTACATTAAAAAGCAACCACTTGGAGGAGCGTAGCTCATAACTAGCAGAACTGAGACAGACAAGGGTACAGAGGTAAGCTGGAAGTTGACGTAGCATGGCTTTATATATAAAAATATACCAATGCTGTTTTCTGCGGGTGGTCAGTGCTGTCCAACCCACCAGATCATAAAGAATGCAATGGTGAGTCAGGGACTTTGCATTTGTAATAAAGCGCAGAGACGCATGATACACTGAATCAAGGCTCCGTAAGACGGAGGAAGCTGCGTGCATATATAATATGTCACCATAATCAATCACAGACAGAAAAGTAGCTTCCACAAGTTTTTTTTTTGGCATTAAAAGTAAAGCTAGATTTATTTCTAAAATAAAAGCCAATCTTTATTTTAAGCTTCTTAACTAGATTAGCAATATGTACATTAAATATAAGTCTGTCATCTATCCATAAACCCAAGTACTTGTACGAGGGTAACCTTTCAATGGATTTACCATCAGACGTAAAAATGCTAAGATCATCAAGAAACTGTAGGCAGGTTTTTGAAAAGACCATGAACTTCGTTTTCTGAGGATTTAAAACCAATTTTAAATTGAGCAGAGCAGCTTGTAATGACTGAAATGCAGTCTGAAGCTCTTCCACAGCCTGTGTTATGGAAGGAGCGTATGTATAAATGACAGTGTCATCAGCATAAAAGTGTACTTTTGCTTGATTTTCTGGACCGGTGTCCGATGATGGAAGTGGGAGCATTGATCCGGGTTCCCGACTCCCCAGCGGCTGCCCCCGATCAAGCTGGGCTGTACCAAATACCTGTGAGTATCGAGGGGGGTACATATCAGGCTTTGGTGGATTCGGGCTGTAACCAAACCTCCATTCATCAAAGCCTGATGCAACAGAGGGCATTGGATACAAGCCGCAAGGTTAAAGTGAGGTGTGTACATGGAGATGTGGTGGACTAGCCTCTAGTGCCGGTTAGTATTCAGTTTCGGGGGAAAATGCATAGAGTTAAGGTGGCGGTGAATTCCCACCTTAGGCATCCGCTGATTTTGGGGACAGATTGGCCAGCTTTTACACAATTATTGGGGGTTTTGTGTGCGGATGCTTCTTGGGAGACAGGGCAGGGAAACGGAGAAGCGGTGGCGCAGGCTGGCGATGCAGTTGCGGGACCTTCACAGGCTGACTCAGAGGAAACGAAAGCAAGGGCGGACTTCATGTCCCCTGAGCTAGATGACTTTCCACTGGAGCAGTCTCGTGATGAGACGCTTAGAAACGCGTATGACCGGGTCCGCACCATCGACGGACGGCTTCTCCCGCCTGATCAACCGCTCTCTTTTTCTTATTTTTCCGTGATAAAAGATAGGTTGTATCGGGTGACCCAAGATACCCAGTCAAAAAGGAATATAACCCAATTATTAGTCCCAAAAAGCCGTCGGGAAATGCTTTTACAGGTGGCTCACTGTAGTCCCATGGCAGGCCACTTTGGGGAAGCAAAGACACGTGCGGCTCATGGCGGCTCATGGCCCATTTTTTTTGGCCGGGCATTCACGAGCACATCTGCCGGTGGTGTGCGGGGTGTCGGGAATGTCAGCTGGTAAATCCGCCGGCCACTTCTAAAGCGCCATTGCGTCCCCTTCGAGAGAATTGGTATGGACCTCATCGGGCCATTAGAACGCTCAGCACGCGGGCATCGTTTTGCATTAGTTCTCGTCGACTATGCAACATGATACCCAGAAGCAGTGCCGCTACGCACAATCTCCGCAAAGAGTGTGGCGGACGCACTGTTTTGAGTGATCTCCCGAGTGGGGATCCCCAAAGAGATCCTCACAGACCAGGGCACGACGTTTATGTCACGTACGGTAAGCGAGCTATACAAACTAATGGGCATTAAATCGATTCGCACCAACGTCTATCATCCACAAACAGATGGCTTGGTGGAATGATTTAATCGCACATTGAAATCCATGGTTCGTAAGTTCGTTAAGGAGGACGCCAAAAATTGGGATAAATGGCTCGAGCCCCTATTGTTCGCATTGCAGGAGGTTCCACAAGCCTCCACAGGGTTTTCCCCATTCAAGCTTCTTTATGGTCGTCAGCCCCGCGGTGTGCTTGACGTCATTAGGGAGGCTTGGGAGGAGGGGCCTTCAAACAGCCGTAGTGAAATTCAGTATGTCATGGACCTTCGAGCAAAACTTCACACTCTAAGGTGGCTATCTATGGAGAATTTGCTCCAGGCTCAAGACAAACAGAGTCGGCTGTACAACAGGGGTACGCGAGCGCGTCAGTTTACACCGGGAGAGAAAGTGCTTGTGTTACTTCCAACATCCAGTTCTAAATTACTCGCCAAGTGGCAAGGACCGTTTGTGGTTACACGGCGAGTGGGGGATCTCGATTTTGAGGTGGTGCGATCGGATAGAGGGAATTCACATCAAATTTATCATCTCAACCTTCTAAAACGGTGGAATGAGGTGACCTCGGTTGAGTTAGCCGTGGCAATTTCAGCAGAGGATGATCTCGGACCAGAAGCAGCTGTCAAAACCAACCCGCTCGCACTGGTCCATGGGGGAGATCACCTCTCGCCGCGGCAGCTTGCCGAAGTAGCCAAGTTGCAAGCAGATTTTGCAGACATATTTTCACCCCTGCCGGGTCGCACGAATCTCATACAGCACCATATCGAAACGGTCCCCGGGGAAGTGGCGCGCAGCCGCCCCTATCGTTTACCGGAACACAAAAAAAAGGTGGTTTCAAGATGAATTAACGGCCTTGCTAGAGTTGGGAGTAATAGAAGAATCGCATAGCGACTGGGCGAGCCCGATACTTTTAGTCCCTAAAACCGACGGCTCGGTCCGTTTCTGTGTTGATTACCGAAAGGTGAATGCAGTGTCGAAATTCGACGCTTATCCAATGCCCCGAGTTGACGAGCTGCTTGATCGGTTAGGTTTGGGTCGCTTTTATTCGACACTGGATTTAACAAAAGGGTATTGGCAGATCCCCTTGTCGCCATTATCCAAAGAAAAAACGGCCTTCACCACGCCGTTTGGGTTGTAGCGAGGTGGGCGTGGGAAGCCGAAAAAGCTGCAGCGGGAGAAAGAATGTGGGGACAAGCAGTAATAAGGAGGTCAAATGATTAATGATTAACACCTGTTTGTAATTCCAGTGATTGGGGAGAGAGGAGTCATAAGCACCGAGCAGACCGGCGAAGGGGAGAGAGCTGGATCGTTGAGAGAGCCAGAGCTGAGCAGTGTGTGTGTATCTATATATATGTTTCGAAGGCAGAGAGCCAGGCCGCAGTTTACTTTTGTTTATCCTGTTTTATTTTGAATTAATAAAGAGCCTTTTTTGCCACCCCTGACTTCCTTGTCCATTATATATCGAACTGTTTTACAATTATATTCTCGCAGCCCATATTATTATTTTCACAAGACCATAAAGATAATAACAAATCATCAATTAATAATTAATCATTATTTTACAAAAAATCATTGTTATTTGTGAACATAGCGCTTGCTGAAGGCTTTAAGACCAAACGGAATCCTCTGTTCCGCCTCACCGCATTTTCAAATGCTGTATTGTTGAAATAATATTTTAGTTCACAACTTTAAGTTCCATTGTTTAAAAAATGCTTTATTGGCTAATGTTTCATAAACCTTCAGTTGTTATGCTCTAAAATCCATGCCATTATTAATTTCACAGTATTTTCACCTTCTAAATCACTAACCTTTAAAGTCACAATTCTACAATGGTCAAAATTACTCAGGCCAATGGTATTTTTAATGACATTATTATTATTATTATTATGATTATTATTGTATCCTACATAAATAGGTGAAGCAAAACAAATATTTGGATCGTCCCTTATTTTTTCGCTTATTTTCTTAAAGAATAAACACATTTATTACAAGAATAAACATGATAACATATTATTAATTAATAAAAATAATTTAAGCAATTAAAACCTTTTTTAAAAAAACTTTAATTTAAATACTATTAAACTAACTTTAAATTCTCAAGGAGTTTATAAGTAAAAAATGGTAAAATGTCACAGTGCATGTTAAATAGCCTAAATGAACTTGTGTTAACAATATAATTAGATTTTTTTTAAATGAACAATTACTGTATAAAATGGGACAGCAACCTTTATATCAAACATTTTTAAATCGTCCACAGCTGAGCATCGCGGGAGACTGATCTGCTCCAGAGCGCGTGAAGTGAATGTGATGAACAAAGTCATTTTCAGATGCAATGAAAAAAAAAATCCTGGATAGCCTGGGCCCAGGCTCTGTTCTGAAGTATAAAATTTTAAAGGATTAATCGTCTATTTTCATTTGCTGCATGTTTTCTTTATTTTTTATTTTTTAAACATGCTAAAAAATAAATTAAGTTTGTCATAGGAAAAAAAATATCGTCTAACCTATCGTCTTTAGGTTGCATTTTAACAGATTCATCACCTATTTTCTGTTTGCTGCATTTTTTTTTAAACACGCTAAAAAATAAATCCGAGTTTGTGAGAGGAAAAAATATAAGTCAGGTATAAGTTGCATTATATTACATTTAGAAATAATAACGGCTGGCCTAATCATGTTATAATGTATCAACAGGATATTTTAGTTCACTTTACAACAAATACTTTAAATTTAACAAATTTATCAGAACAAAAAAAGAATTAAAAACATATAATTCTAATGGATAAATATAATTAACTAACAATAACTGGGACGGTTCGAGAGGCAAATTTGCATTGCCCATGAAAATAATTACAATATTACAAGCAATTTCTCCCAGAGGTTTCCCCACATGTCCAGCGCTGACAGCAAGCGGGTAAAGGACCGGGTCAACGAATTCCTACGCTCCCAAAGGAGGATAAAAATAATAAAACCTGTATTTCCCTCAAGACCTAGTCATGTTTTTGTGGTTGTTTTAATTTAAACGTGTCTGCTTCTATTTTAGCCTGTTTGTTTTCAATAAACAAAAAAAAAGAAAAAAAAAAGGAAAACGAATACAGCTCGTTATGAGAAAAAGTCATGACAACACATTTTTAAGGTTGGCTACTTTAACTTATAGAAATAATTTAATCAATTTAATGTGTTTTTATACATGGATTATACATGGAATTTTAAGTTTAAACGGGTGAAAATGCCACAGTGAATATTAAATATAGCCTATATAACAGAAGACCTTGATTGCATGTTACCATGAAACTAACAGAATAATTAGTTTTTTTTTTTAAATTAACAATTCATGTATTAAATGGCACAGCAACTTTTATATCAAACATTACGTCATTCACAATTGAGCAACGGGAGAGGAAGGTATTGCGCAAGAGCGCACAAGTGAATGTGAAGAGAATTTTTTGGGGGTAGGATTTTTTTATTCTTAAATTTTCATATGCAATGAAAAAATGGGATAAACACGAAACAAATAAGTAAATAAAATAAATTGATATACAGTATATCCACTTAGCTTAGGCTACCTGTTGGGTTTACCTCTCTCATTCTGGACAAATCCAAATGTTTCCATATTCGTGATGTTGCGTATTTGCAGCTAAACTATTATTTATTAGGTAAACTAGGCTTTGTGGTTCACGTGTGTTTCAGTATCGACGGAAAAATATTATAATGAGCAAAAATATGCCACAGTAGACCGCTGCTCATGCTGAACTGCGCTGTTTACAATGAACATGTGCGCGTGAGGCACCAGCGCATAAAACAGCTGAAATATACCATACTCAATTTTTGCTCACACAGTTAAGGCATAATTGCCTTGAGACAGTTTGAAAAATCAAGAACAATAGCAGTTAATAAGAATTATTACTGTTAGCGCGGTCTTAATGCTGGACCGTTCTCATTTCGTTCCTCATATGGAACTTTTATGGAAAGGATTTTATTTATTTATTTTTGCTAAGAGCAAACCAGAATGAAAATATATATATTTTAATCTAAATATATATATATATATATATATATATATATATATATATATATATATATATATATATATATATATATATAGGAACACACAAATGGATTAGAACATTTCATATTTTTCTTCTGGTTTATATATATATATATATATATATATATATACCTAGAAATGACTGTTTAATGAAAATAGCAGTAAGACTTTGTGTAAAGGTCCTTCTTTTACTGTAGCCTAAGACTATCCCACGTTTTTAAATTAACTCTTACTTTAAATTTTATAATGGTTTTTAAGGGTGTTAAAATGTTATAATATAACGCTATTGATGTTTTACTTGTCCTTTCATCTTAGTTTACAAACCCTCATTTTATTATTACAGTCAGTTCAAAATTCGTCCCTTCGCGCCACCTGGCGGTAGTTAAGCGAATTATTTTAACACGCGACTGAATTCAGTTAATGCCGCGGCACCGCGGTAATGCCCATTTAGCTTGTCCTCCTACTGTATGATGTTTTTGGTTGGTTCTATGTTCATAGCAACCATCTTACTGATGATCCGGATTAAAAGGAGACACCCCTTGAGGGGGCTACAGCACAGGGACCAGGGTGGGTGAGTATGAAACCCATTCTATATATACTTATATATGCATTACATTTTTGGTGTTTGTGTTTACTAATAACTTATGTGAGTTTCGTATGCAGTGCTCAGTTACAGTGTTTACTAAACACTCGTCAGCATTATGTCCAACCCGTATGATAGCTCTGATTCCGGCTTCATGTTCCCTGTATCAGGGGGGCCCGAGATCACAGGTTTCTTCGGGAGCACAGCACTGCAAGGAATTTCATGGATGTTCGGCCAGGTCACCCTGAGGGGTCTCCTGGTCACTTAGTTGTTGCTGTCGCATCAAGCGGGAAGTGGAGGTGGCAGTTACAGAAGTCTTCTTGTATATGCTGCCTCAGTTGATGCTCCCCTCACCAGAGGTTTGTAAATTTGAGCTTGCTTCTCCTGTGAGATTCAGCGCCTCTGCGATGCTTAGGAAGCTTTAGGTACACACACTAAGCTCTGTGTACGTTCCGAAAACCACATTGTGGTGAGTGTGCACGTGAACACTTTTCTCATTTTCTAAAATCCACGCAAGTGGTAAGTGTGCCCGCAAGACTGCGCACTTTCTGAAATCCTGCATGGTAAGGGTTACGTGCCTTGTTCCCTTTCTTGAGATGATTAGACCTTGGTTCCTTGGGCTCCACTCAGCTAGTGTGTCTTTATTTATACACCTCAAGCATCACTTCCCTAAAAATGAGGGGCTATTTGGGTGCTTCTAGTGGTAGTCTAGCAGTGCTTTCTTTTTTCAAGAAGGGTCACCTATGAGACTCTTAAATATATTGTTTTGAGATGCACCATTCCATCTATGAGCTGCTCTATCGGAGTGCCACGAGAGTCCCTCCTTAGAACAGTATTTGAAAATCCATGTTATGGTAAGTGTGCAAGTGAAGTCTTTGCACACTTTCTGAAATCCACACTATGGTAAGTTTGTACACTAGTGCTCTGTGTTCTTTCTAAAATCCTATATGGTGAGGGCTTCGCGCGGTTGCTTCGTGCCCTTTCTTGAGTTGGTAAAAGCCCCGTTCATCTTGGGCACCACTCCACCTATGTATCCTCAGATACCTATCTACACAGGGTGTTGCTACTAGAGACCTGTCGAGACAGCTCTTTCAGCAAGCTTATGCAAGAGCAAGCGGTAGACCCTGTGTGACAGGCGAGACTTAGTATAAAATGCTAGGCTCTTTGCCGTATCCTTTTAATATATATATATATATTTATTAACTGACCATTAACAAAAATTATTCCTTCATAGTCTCGAATATTATCTCAAATTTAATTTCATTACACTGTTTTTTTAAGATATCTAGAAATCAGTCTTTATTAACAGTTTAAACATTTCATAAATCTTCATTCTTCATTCATTCAACTTCATTGCTAAGTTGCATCAAAAGAGAAGAAACAGAATCATCATATTATTCATGATTTCTGAAGATCATGTGACACTGAAGACTGGAGGAATGATGCTGAAAATACAGCGGAGCATCACAGAAATAAATTACACTTTAACACAGATTCAGATAGAAAACAGCTGTTTTAGACTATAAAAAATATTTCGCAATATTACTGCTTTTGCTGTATTTTGGATCAAATAAATGCAGGCTTGGTGAGTAGAAGATACCTCTTTAAAAAACATTACCAGTCAAAAGTTTTTGAATTGTAAGATTTTTTGTGTAAATCAAGGACACAACAGAAAAAAAGGCCCATATAATAAAGATAACCTTTTACATCATGGAAAGAACTTGTCATATCTGCCATTCACAAACTACACAAAAGAAGTGGAGGTTAACATGTATTATTTTTATTCAAATCAATTTAAGTTACAGGAAAAACATTTTGCATGCAGCATTGTTCCACCATAAAATGAAAGAAAAAAATACCCTGAACATTATTTGTATTGGACACCCTTTAATCTACACTAAGCAATGCAATGACATTTTAATAATCAAAAACATTATTTTAAGATGAACATATGTGTGCTCAGGTCTGAGATCATGATATATAGTATATATTTTAAAATATTTTCATTGTGATCGTGTAAAGGTCCTCAAGTCGGGAGTTTATATGTACTTAGAGAATCAAGGAAACACATTAACATTGTCTGCAACTTTTTTTTATATACTTTTTAATAAGTTGCTCATTTGTATCATTTGTAAATCAAATCTAAGCTTTGTCTAATATGAGTGTTTGAGTAAGAAAACGGATGTACTTTATCCAGGATCTAACTTTGATTTCTTTCTCGTCTGAGAAGAGCTGAGAACTTCCACATTTCAATGCACTGCGAGAGCAGAATGTCTTCAGGGAAGAACTGGTCAACCTCAGGAGGAACCTCCACATCTTTACGCTCCATGTAGGACACAACAGTGATTTTCAGACTGGAGGACAGACAGAAATCAATCAGTTAAATTAGAATTTATGCATTTAGCAGATACTTTTATGCAAAGCCACTTACAGGCTATGTATTTTATTTATTTTTTACCAGTATGTGTGTTCCCTGGGAATTTAACCCACAATCTTTTCATTGCTAACTCAATGCTCTACCACTGAGCCACAGGAACACTCAGTTATGACACATTCCTATATTTTCAACCTATGTGTGACATGGGCAGTACAAACACAGGCTGGTAGGCTACACGGCTTCATTCCTGATAGAAAGATAACTTACAGTTCACTAAGTGAGTCAGATACAAGTCTGGTATTTAGTGAAGGATTTGTCAGACTGATTCAAGGCAGTAACTTGAGGGAAAATATTTCATTACCAAGCTAATTTAGCAACACTTGACAGATGTGGTCAGATGACAAATAGAAATCAGAAATAGAAAATAAGCATTTGGAAGTAATTATTACAGTGGAAAAACATAAGCCTTGCTTTGCCTGCTACATTTATGTTTATCTACACACGTGTACTCTGGTTATTATATGCACATTAACAACCAAAGCAAAAACTCACTTGTTCTGAACGAATCATATTAATGATCAATGTTGTATTCAAAATAGCACATTCAGCTTACCCCCAGCCAGGTTTGTAGGTGTCTGTGGCTTTTAGGTTCTTCAGACCTAAAAGCAGAAATTCATGGATCTCCATCAGGAAGGCACCAGCGCTGGACTTTGTTATAAAACTAGTGATCTGGCTCCTGTGTTCCTCCTGCAGAGGATGTTTGTACTCCTCACTGATGTCCTTAAAAGGGTCCTGAAGAGCAGATGAACAGTCATGATCACACAAAAACTCACTCAAAGCACAAAGCAGAATGCCGTGTTTACTGTGTAGAGTGTCTCACCCCCTTCTGACGCAGCAGCGTCTCTGATTTCAGAGAGCTGAGCAGCTGCCACAGCGCCACACAGTGTTTAAGACTGCACCGACTGAATGCCTGCATACACAGCACTTATTCACTAAAGCATCACACACTGCCATAGAGTTAGTTAGACTACCTATATTTTTCCATATTGTATTAGGCACTATATAAAAAGGTTGACTTGACCTGACTTGACCTAATACCAGTGAGGATGGCATCCTAGTAACACTGCTCTGCACAGATAATAATGAAGCAAGCGCGTGTACTTGACTAACCTTGAGGATGTGCGGGGCCATGTTGTCAGTCATCTGTAGAACTTCCTCCAAATAAGTGGCCAGCTGCATGTGTGGCTGTCCTCCGGTCATGGCGAGGAACCCCAGGGCCAGGTCGATTGTAGACAGTGCTTCACACACGTCACTGTAGCACTGCAGCTCCTTCATGAGGTTGTGTTGTGTGACAGCCTGCAGTGGCTCCTTTGAATCAAAAATCACAATTTGGCTTGTGAAACTAGACAAATGAATCTCTGCATTGTAAATGCAAATGCAAATTTTTTTATGTTGCATATAAAGAGAATGTAAAAAATGTTCATTAAGAGCATTTTCTAAGTTTTTTTATAGACCCATGTCTAACAAACTTGTAACCAATACATCAAATTAACGATTAACAAATAATGCAACTTACTTGTGGAACTTTGCCCTTCAAATCCATAAATATAATTTCATAATTTCTGTCCTGTCTGTTCACCACTGTCGGAATACCCTAGACAAATAAATATAAATAAATATATATATATATATATAGTATTCATAAGTAAGTATTCATATCTAATGTAGTGGTTGTCAACTCCTAAAAAACATCAGTTTTAACTCTGAGCACATATTTTCAACCCTTGTAATATTGTGACATACATTAAGTGCAATGACAGGTTTGCCCTGTAGAAAGTGGGTGAGGATCTGCTGCTGAATCTTGGGCAGGTCATACTCCATCAGTGTTTCCTTTCCGCGCTCCATGCTGTACTGGCAGTTGGACAGTATCAGAGGCATCAGCTCCCGCTCATAGTCATAACGGATCACATGCAGCTCCATCAGGTCAGCTGGGCATACCGTGTAACTGGAGGAAACGGGACAGAGAAAAATGAGATATAGAAAAATGGGATCCCTACAAAAGCACCATGGATGCTGCCCATTCCAGTGTCCTGTGCGAGCCTCCTGCGCCCCCTTTTTAGTGGAGGCCGGGGCTCGCAACAAGAAGACCAGTCACTGTTATCGTAGCACTACCCACACAGTGAGATTGGATAACACTGGGAAAACATACCTATTCCACTTGGAACAGGAACGTTACGGGAGCAACTAAAACTTTGTGTCCGGTCTACATACTATCTCAAGGCAAGACAAAGCAAAGCTATGGCTGGGTCTGCCTCCTCCATGCAGGCTCACCACCGTGGGGAACCTTGGGTACATAGCTGGGCCTCAGGATTACCTTGAAGTCAGCCGGCCCAAACTCTAGGCATGAATCATCAACTTGATGGAGGCCAGTGCAAGCAGGAGTACAGTTTCATTGATAGAAACTTCAGCTCAACTGACTGCAAAAGGCTCAAATGGGCCCTGCTTTAGTGCTTTGAGCACTAGAGACAGGTCCCAAGAGGGTATAGAGAGGGACCAGGGAGGATTTAACCTTCTCGCCCCCCTAAGGAACCTGATGATCAGGTCATGCTTCCCTACCGACTTCCCTTCGTGGTAAGCAGTGATCGCAGCAACATAGACTAAGGGTGGAGGGAGACAGCCTTCGCTACAACCTTTGCTGCTGCAAAGGACAACACGACCCTATTCGGGCATCTTCGGGGGTGTTCTCGATGAGAAGAACACCATTCAACGAACAGGTTGCACATCAAGGTGTAAGCATGTCTTGTAGACGGTGCTCATGCCGAAGTGATGGTGTCACTACCTATTGGGGTAGGTCACCTAAAACCTCCAAGTCCTGTCCATGGACCAAACATTGGGACACGGGTGCCACAGGGTGCCCCGTCACTTTAGAATTTTAATTCTTGTTATGTTCTGATAGTTACATGTAAAGGATTTGTTGTAAAGTGAAGGGAACTAAAAATATTCTATAGTGTTTATAATGTTGGTACATTATACCATTATTAAGCCTGCCGTTATTATTTCTGAATGTAATAAAATGACCTTGCACACCATCTGTGCGAGAAGGCTCACTGGGGGAAACCCATACCACTGTGTGACAGTGCATCCATGCCGAGTGTCCCCTCGGGCAGTGAGTAAAACAACTGGCAGTGAGAGGTATCTGGAGAGGCAAACAGGTCTACTCGAGCGACTCTGAAATGTCTCCAAATCAGCTGGACCATCTAGCAATGGAGTCTCCAATCTCCGGGGAGCACAGCTCGTGACACCTCGTTGGCTGCACAGTTGTGCAGGGTTGGAATGTAAATGGCACGAAGCCACCTCAGATACTTCTGACTGCAGAGGAGGAGGTAGCGGGCAAATTGTGACGGGAACATAATAACAAAGACTTAATGCCACGTCACATATTACAATTAGATCTAGCCAATCAGCACTCAACACGAGGAATATAAAAGCCCTCTACTCACCCTTCATTGTGTTTGCAAATACTGCTGCGATGTTTCTTGCTGAAACTGTCGCTTGACTTATTGCCTGACTTTCCCTGGGTTACTTGCATATAGTTAAGTTTGTCTCCTGCAAATGATTGCGAATTTGGCATTCCTCTCAAGATGCACACTAGATCATTGGCATTGCTCTGGTGTCACGGTGAATGTTTGCGGTCGTTTGGTAGTGTTGGATGATATACAGGCTTCTGAGTTTTCTCGGCAGAGGATGTGATACATTTGCGGAGTTCAGAGTGTTTTCCAGGGTTGCCATGTTTTCTCAACAAAACCACCAATTGCTACTCAAAACTAGCCCAATCGCGTTTCGAGAGGGGCTCCCCAGTAAAATTTGCATTCCAGGGGCTAAATATCACGTTATTGGGGTTGCTTCAACCCACGGACATGAAAAGCAACCAGCAGCAACAGTGTTAATATAGCCCAATTCCCCTGAAAAAACGCGGACTTGGCAACACCGGTGCTTTCTGAGCTGCCGCGTAGTTGGCACTACTTGCGTCTACGTGTGCTCACCTGAACCTGCACGCATGAAGTCTTTCAAGGTCTGCAGTCGGAAACAAGGCTGCCGGTCTCCTTTGGCATTTCATCTTCATCACTTCATCAGCCTACATCATTATAAGTATCATTTTTGTTTTATACACTTGTGGCATTTGGGCATAAATTTTATTCTCTGCAAGGTTATTCACTCACACATATGTTTAAGACAAAGCGCTTGGTGTTGCGTAATTTTGTATCTAGCAGACTAGCACTGCATAATTAAGATTAATGATCACTAATCATATGCTTTTGTCTTTGTTTCTTCAGTCATTGTTTCATTCATGTCTATATACAACAATTTGTGAATGCCTTGTACTAGAATGTGGTAAGTATTATGACTTAAGTCTCTCCTTTTGCGTAGACCATTTCTGCAAAGAGGTCCTCTCTGTCTATTTCTGCATGAGCATATAAGATTTAAGGCAATTAGCTCTAGCTTAGCTATGTGGCATTAGTTTACTCTAATAAATAAATAGCTGGCGCTCTCTTTTTCTGTGTGGTGAGCATTAAAGTATTCTATCTTGGAACTTATACTCGTCAAGGCCTTTCTATAGTCTGGTGTATTTATGTACTTTCTGTACAGTAGTGGCCAAAAGTTTTGAGAATTACATAAATATTGGAAATTGGAAAAGTTGCTGCTTAAGTTTTTATAATAGCAATTTGCATATACTCCAGAATGTTATGAAGAGTGATCAGATGAATTGCATAGTCCTTCTTTGCCATGAAAATTAACTTAATCCCAAAAAAACCTTTCCACTGCATTTCATTGCTGTCATTAAAGGACCTGCTGAGATCATTTCAGTAATCGTCTTGTTAACTCAGGTGAGAATGTTGACGAGCACAAGGCTGGAGATCATTATGTCAGGCTGATTGGGTTAGAATGGCAGACTTGACATGTTAAAAGGAGGGTGATGCTTGAAATCATTGTTCTTCCATTGTTAACCATGGTGACCTGCAAAGAAACGCGTGCAGCCATCATTGCGTTGCATAAAAATGGCTTCACAGGCAAGGATATTGTGCTACTAAGATTGCACCTAAATCAACAATTTATAGGATCATCAAGAACTTCAAGGAAAGAGGTTCAATTCTTGTAAAGAAGGCTTCAGGGTGTCCAAGAAAGTCCAGCAAGCGCCAGGATGGTCTCCTAAAGAGGATTCAGCTGCGGGATCGGAGTGCCACCAGTGCAGAGCTTGCTCAGGAATGGCAGCAGGCAGGTGTGAGCGCATCTGCACGCACAGTGAGGACAAGACTTCTGGACGATGGCCTGGTGTCAAGAAGGGCAGCAAAGAAGCCACTTCTCTCCAAAAAAACATCAGGGACAGATTGATCTTCTGCAGAAAGTATAGTGAATGGACTGCTGAGGACTGGGGCAAAGTCATATTCTCCGATGAAGCCCCTTTCCGATTGTTTAGGGCATCTGGAAAAAGGCTTGTCCGGAGAAGAAAAGGTGAGCGCTACCATCAGTCCTGTGTCATGCCAACAGTAAAGCATCCCGACACCATCCATGTGTGGGGTTGCTTCTCATCCAAGGGAGTGGGCTCACTCACAATTCTGCCCAAAAACACAGCCATGAATAAAGAATGGTACCAAAACACCCAACAGTTTGGTGAAGAACAATGCATTTTCCAGCACGATGGAGCACCGTGCTATAAGGCAAAAGTGATAACTAAGTGGCTCAGGGACCAGAATGTTGAAATTTTGGGTCCATGGCCTGGAAACTCCCCAGATCTTAATCCCATTGAGAACTTGTGGTCAATCCTCAAGAGGCGGGTGGACAAACAAAAACCCACTAATTCTGACAAACTCCAAGAAGTGATTATGAAAGAATGGGTTGCTATCAGTCAGGATTTGGCCCAGAAGTTGATTGAGAGCATGCCCAGTCGAATTGCAGAGGTCCTGAAAAAGAAGGGCCAACACTGCAAATACTCTTTTTATAAATGTCATGAAATTGTCGATAGAAGCCTTTGAAACATATGAAGTGCTTGTAATTATATTTCAGTACATCACAGAAACAACTGAAACAAAGATCTAAAAGCAGTTTAGCAGCAAACATTTTGAAAACTAATATTTATGTAATTCTCAACTTTTGGCCACGACTGTATATAGACACGACTTCCTCTCCAGATTTTCTCCTAAACTTCGTCAATGTTTGGACTTGGAGGTTATAATTACTAAAGTTGTTAATTTTAGTCTGTGCCCCATCACTTTAATGTCCTGGACAGTGTATGCTCACTCATAACGTCTGCTTTAAAGTCATGCAAAAATCTTTGTGTACGGGCTATCTTTATGCTTTTACAGTATTCAATAGCTATTGAAGTTTAATTGGCTAGTAAGGCATTGTTGTTAAATGTAAAGTGTTCTTATCCTTCTGTAAGGGTAATGTATCAAAATTTATTTTTCTATCTTTGTTCTAATTCTATACATTACTAATATTTCTTTAACTTGTATTTCATGAGATCTGGTTTCTTTAAAGGTTCACTCATTGGGTTCCTATGGTTAAATGGAGTCTTGTCTGCAGAGTCTATCAAGCTTTTGCGGGAGTTAAGCCAGAGAATAGTTCTGTTTTACAGTTCCGATATTTATGCTTATGTGTTTTTACACTCTGCATAAAACTGAACTACATTTGATTTTTACTAACCTTGGCATTCCATTACAATGTAATCATTAGCTGCATTTCCATTGTCGAGCTTAAAGCAGGCATGCTAGGGGGGGGGGGGGGGGGGGGGGGTTAGGTTTCCTGTGTGGGTTAGATGGAGTTCTATCAAGCGTGCACACACTAGCCTAAAGATATGCTCTTTAAGTTGCTGCTAGAACCCTAATTCTACCTCTGTCATTTAACCTAAACTAATGGGCTCTCTTATACAATGCAGTGGTTTAGAATTCATGTAATCCACCATCAAGCTGCTATGTACATGATCGTCCTCTGCATCTGAGTTCTGTCAAGATCAGACTCAATTATTTCACGTAATACTCAAGGTACAGTATGATACTCTAAGAAAACTACTGGTGGTGGTTACTTTTCACATGCTTCTCATGTCCAGTCTATCACGGCTTTTCACATACAATGGTCTGTCGTGGTCATCTACACTCTAGGCTTTCACATCACACAGTTCATAGAAACATATGCAGGTTATCATTGTTAATTGCAGACCGTCGGGAACTCCCCTTAATTGGCCTATCGAGGCTTCACATTACTCACCCTATACCCTTTGCTCAATTTGGCCTATTGTGACCATCAGGTAAGTGTGACTATTATTGTTTATGTAACTGTCTATTATTGTCCTTCGCAAAATTGGCCTGTGATGGCTTTTCTCATTACATGAACTACGCTGTCTTTGTTTACTGTCATTATGTGGCCTGTCACTAGATAGCTCATACAGTCATTCATTTGTAAATATGTATGCATTTTGTCAAATGTAGTACTGTAGGTTTAAGGTAAATTAAGCAAATACTGGTGGTGGTGTCACATGTATTCATTACATCTACTCTTTCACCGCCTCTCGCATCCTTCCATCATGGCTTTTAGTGGCCATCCTCTCTACACCCTTCTGTAGCCTTTCTCTCATGGGTTATCAGGCCCTTTCTCTCTGTGGCTAGTTCAGCTCTATTTAGTCACCTTTAGAAGCTGTGGTCCATCACTTCTTCTATACACCAGCCACTACTGCTGTTGAACGTGGAGTTCAAACATCAGCTATCAAGCTACTGGGAAGATGGTCATCCTCTGCATTTGAATCCTACATAAGACCTGAACCACAAAACCATCTCAAAGGTTCTGCGAATAATATTAAGCTTTCCTCAAGGTAATCTATATACAATTACTGGTGGTGGTACAATACCTATTCATATTACTCCCAACAACCTCTATGGTTTACTGTGGCTTAACTTAGCCCGTCTTTCGTGGCCTTCCCCTCTGTTACCCATCTTGTGGCGTTTCCCATAGTGGTCTATTTACATGGCCTTCCTCTCTGTGCCTACTGAGGCATTTCATTCTACGGCCTCTTGGCTTTCTCACCATGGCCCATCTGGGCATCTCCATCTGTGGCCTATCCTGGCCTTTTCTCCAAGGCCTTTGTGGCTTTTCTTTAAGGACTATTGGGGCCGTTCCATCTGTGGCCCGCTGGGGCTGTTCACACTGTGTCCTACCGGGGCCATTCCCACTTAGGCCTATCACTGCGTTTTCTTCTGTGGCCTATCATGGCCTGACTCTCAGTATGGCTTATCCGGCCTCTATCACTGCCTGTCCTATCATGGTCTCTATCCAAGCCTATCGTGGCTCTGTACGGCCATCCTTGGCCTCTATCACTACCTGGCCTATCGTGGCCTCTATCACTATCTGGCCTATCATGGCCCATCTCCTCTACTCTATAAGCTAATACTTTAAGCTATAATTTGATACATTCTTGAATGCTTTTTATAATCACTTTTATTATGAGTAATTACAGCTTATCTTTTCTTTTTTGTCCATATGTTCTAGGATCTTGTAAGAATTACTTTGTCTGGTGGGTATTTAATTTTCTTCTTCCACAACATCTGATTCAAGCTACAGATGGGGCCTACACCAAAACAATTCTGTTCTTTGTATTGGTTTTTTAAATAAATACTTCTGAGTTTTATCTTCACCTCCTAAGTTTATCTGGTAGAAATGCAAGGTCTGACCATGGGGTGAAGGTTTGGTTTAGGTCGGTTTCCAGCAGAAAAAATTTGTCTTCCTGATAAGCCTTTCATGCACCTCTGAGAAGAATGGCACCAGGGTAGGGCACTGAGAACCAGTGGGGCCACGCAGAAGAACTAATCATCTAATCTTTAGGGCTCAGGACATATTGGACCCTCACAGCGGCCCGGGAAAGCATAGCCGTCATTTCCGGATCCGATTCAGGCATTGCTACAGTCGCAGAGGGCATCAGCACAGCCGAATTTTCCTCTCCAGAAAGCTCTGTCTAACCCTCTGATGCAGCAATCGACATCCGATCGTTGGGAGGAGCGCCAAAGTATACTGCTGGTACGCTCCTTGTAGAGGGCCCAACACATTCCTTTGGCAGCTCAACTGGCTGCAGAGTGCAAGAAGAGTGATAGTCCCCCGAGGGTTGGTTCCCTGGAGGGTTTTCCCAACACTGTTACCCTCAGACCACCCGTGCTACTGCCTGAAGTAGCCCCTGCCTGACAGTCGCTATGACGAGAACTAGATTGAAGCAGAGGCAAGGGAGCTCCACCCCTTTTGAGCTAACGGAGCTTGGCCGACAGCTCCAAGATGGTCATGTTCCCGCAATGAGAACATGATTCACCCACGAACGCCACCTCAGCATGCTTAATGCCCAGTCACGTGATGCAGCGATTGTGACCATCACCTGATGCCAGGTAACAAAGGTTTACAAAGACGTAACATTGAGTTTTTCAAATGTTATGTTGTCTTTAAAAAGACGCACCCGTGAATGCACTTTTAGGGAAAAAGCTCTTTTAGCGTGCTGAAGTGCACAGGGGAGATGGCTGGCTGCAACAAAAACAGGGGGTAGTGCAGCCTGATGTGTGCAACCCACTCGACATGGTAACCACCACCGCTGAAGCACCTTTCTGCCAACAGTAAGAGCTCTCAAAGAGTGCGCTGAACTCATTCAGTCTCTTTCTCTCAGTAGAATAGTCAGGAGCAAAATGATGTGATTGCGGCAGCTGGATGCAATCATCGCATGCCAATATCTGTTGGCTCGTTAAGTTTACACTCAAAGTAGATTTCAATCAGGACCACTTCCGTCAAGTATATTTATGACAATTATGTTGCATACAGTTAGTGTTGGCGGTATGGTTATGTTCTGGGCAACACTCCACATGCCTCTCCATGCAGCCATAGTTGGACAGAGCAGTGAGAGCAGCAAGACAAACCCCCCTGGGGTACAGAACAGAACCATTATAAGCATACATAATTACAATTCACAATTAGATGAGTTGTAAACAAAATGTGATAGAAACTGCTTCCAATGAAGAGACTGTAAAGAAAGAACAAAGTTAGATCGGATTACAGGTTCATTTGGTGGAGTTGGGGTTGGAGGAGGGAGTTAATTACAAGCAGCGACGCAATGGAAGAGACACTGAAGAATGGGAATTTAAATAGACCGCAGGTGATAGGTGTCAAGACTGGATTGGTACACTTCAGGAACAGCTGACTGTTGGCTGATGCAAGTGTGACTAATGTGGCCTGACTGAACTAACGTGATGCTCAAATTAAAATCTAAACAAAACATTAAAATACTGCAAATTAATGCATCCTCCCTACTGCAGTAGTAGTTTCAAATGGTGTAAAACTAGTGTTTAGCATAGCATTGTTCTTAAAATACTAACAAATTTTTCCTAGTGTAACTTCTTTTATTGTACGTTTATATTGAGCAACACTTCAGCAACAATATTTTGTTTTTTTTCTCAATTCTATATATTCTATGGTATATTTAGTTATTTTTACTTGTTTGCACACTTGAATTATCAGTAATTATCAGTAGCAGTTATTATCAGTATATGTCAATTTTTGGTAATAAAAATATTTTTCTTGCTTGCTGATCAATACATATGAAGTTGCATTATCCCCCTTATTGACAAGTGATGGCTGCTTGACAATTCATAGAAATGAATGATGTCAGACTGAGCTGTAACCTATTTACAAGCAGTCATCAGTCAGTACTTTTTACTTTTAATACTTAAGGACATAAAAAAAAGAAATTGTCCTTTTACCCATGTAAAATTGAAAAGGATGTACTGTAGAATGAGTCATGCCATAATGATTAATAGGGATAAGGCTTTGCTCAACTTAATAACCCTAAATGAGCAATGATTCCTATACAGTCATGGCCAAAAATATCGGCACCCTTGCATTGTTGCCTGCATTGTTAATCCTTTGATCTTTTATTTAAATTGGATAATAAGAATTTAAAATGGGGGGAAATATCATTATGAAATAAATGTTTTTCTCTAATACACATTGGCAACAAGTAACCGCACCCTTTTATTAAATACTTTTTGAAACCTCCATTTGCCAGTTTAACAGGTCTACATTTTCTCCTATAATGCCTGATGAGGTTCGAGATCACATGACAACAGATCAGAGACCATTCCTTCATCCAGAATCACTCCAGACCCTTTAGATTCCCAGCTTCATGATGGTGCTTCTCCTCTTCAGTTCACCACACTCATTTTCTATAGGGTTCAGGCCAGAGGACTGGAATGGCCATAGCAGAAGCTTGGTTTTGTGCTAAGTGACCCATTTTTCTGTTGCTTTTGAGGTTTGAGTTTGGATTATTGTATGGTTTGAAGATCCAAAAATGGCCCATTCAGTCAGTCACTTACTGATTTTTTATCTGTTGGTATTTGATAGAATCCATGATGCAATGTATCTAAACAAGATCTCCAGGACCTCCAGCAGAAATATAGGCCCATGGGGTATTTTTATCCCTGTGTTCACCAAACCCATCTTGAGTGTTCGTTACTAAAAAGTTTTTTTTTGTTTTTTTGGTACGTCTAACCATAGAAGCCAGTCCCATTTGAAGTTCCAGTCGTGTCTAATAACTCAATATGCTGGAATTTGTTTTTGGATGAGCTAGGAGAATTTTTCTTGAAACCCTCCCAAACAACATGTGGTGATGTAGGTGCTGTATTTAAGGTTTTTCTGTCCCTGAGATTCAACTATTTTCTGAAATTCTCCAGCTGTGGTCCTTGGGGAGTCTTTAGCCACTTAATATAGACATACATCCTCTTCCAGGCAGTTTCATAACATTTTATGTTGATTAGTAATTCTTAATTATTGTCTTGATGGTGGAAATGGGAATTTTCACTGCTCTAGCTCTTTTCTTCAAGCCACTTCACTAATTTGTAAAGCTCAATAATCTTTTGCTGCACATCAGAATTATATTCTTTGTTTTTTTCTCATTGTGATGAATGATTAAGGGAATTTGGGCTTTGTTTTCCCTCCTATTTATATTTCTGTGAATCAGGAAGCCATGGCTGGATAATTTAATGTTTATAATCACCCTGGAGTGCTCAGAATTGTGAATATGATTGGGAATATACTTCAGAGTTATTTTACTCATAAGAATTTCTAGGGTTGCCAATAATTGTGTCCAATGTATATTTGAGAAAAACATTTATTTCATAATGATATTTTCCCCCATTTTAAATTCTTACTATCCAATGAAAGGTTGAATTTTTAAAATAAAAGATTAAAAGGATTAACTATGCAGATTAATTTTCACAGCCTTCTTTGAACATATTTACCAAGGGTGCCGATATTTTTGGCATCTGAATTCCTTACCCAGACTCCTCTCTGGTGTGTTTTTCCACAGTGTACACAAGGTCATTGTGAAGGGCGATGAGGTAGCTGACGAGGGCAGTGGAGCACAGGCCCAGACCACGTCTCTGCGGCAGCAGCACCTGCAGGTCAGAGTCCAGAACCAGATCTTCCTGAGTGTATTCAGGCGGCAGCTTTATCTCTCCTGACAGAAAAAGATTCATTCGTCAACAGAAAACAGTAAACATTGCTCATCTGCCCAAGAAATGATTCAACAGTGGTCTGAAACAGGGTTAGTAAGTAAGGGCTGGTTTACCTGTAGTGGCTAGAGATACCCTGAGTTGGTTCCATGTTGACAAGAAGATGTTTATGCACTTTTTATACCAAACTAGTGAAGCTGTTGGTTGAAAATATGACACTATTACTGGGTTTACAGTGAACATAATCATTATTCATGCTTGCATGATTGCTGAACACTTTTGCACAAAAATGGGTAAATTAACCACTAACAAGCTTGCTGAAATTATTAATAACAATTAATTTATCATCAATCAATCATGAACATCCTCACGCTGACCCTAAGACAGCGCTGGAAAACATTGCCCATTTAGATACACTTTCCTGCAGAGATCAAACGCCAAAGTGATCAAACTTTAGATTTTGACCTTGTTTCATTTGTTCATGTGTGTTTGGTTAGGACTGGAGTGAACTCTGCAGGAAACTGAATCTCAAGGGCCATAGTCACCCACCCCTGCACCAAGATAAAATTTAGCCATGGCAAAATACTTCTTCGTTCTCCAAAATGGCCAGTACCTTCTTTATGGCTATCCAGAAACTCTCCTATGGTTTTGAAGGTTAGGTCTGTCATGTTCTGGAACTTCTTTACCAAATCCATCTGGAGAACCAAGATGTCAGGAAGGAACCTCACTAGCCGTAACTCTGCTTCCTAAAATAAAGAGCAATAGCTAGATCAGATAAACAATTATTTATTATATTTCACAAACAATCCACAACACTCCTCACCCAACAAGAAAACCATTAGGGTAGAGTCCTATGGAAGCCTCCTCTGAACTGCTGCTAACCCCAGATGTAGCATCTGATTACCAAAGATAATCTAGAGATAATTTTTTTGACGCTCACTTAATTCATTATAAAACAGATAATATAATGCCCATTAAAAAGGACTTCTTTCCATTAATTAATTGACAAACCTTTCTATGTATGTACAAGCATATTCCCAGGACACAGTATATATTCTTACTGTTGTATATTGTCTAACATATTGTATACTATTTTATGCATGCCTCATGATTGAACCACTAGATAAATTAACCTTATCTATATAATGCTTGATATCAAAATAATCCTCTTTTAAGTTACAATTTACTAGTGTATATTACACACTTATAATATGCATTGCATGCTTGTTTTATTTATCAGAGTATAAAGGGACCAAACTGCCAGCCCACTCTGATCATGAAAATGAGTCATCTTCCAAATAAAAAACTTCTTCCTGTCTCAAATTAAAACTTTTTTTATTGGTCAAGCCAGGAGGTGTGATATCGGTAGAATTTAAAAGGCCTTTACATCAGTGCTCAATTTTGCATGTAATCTGATGACTTGTCACAATTTAAGAGTGTTTTTCTTTGAAAACAATCTTGTTTATCCAACTGTATATTAGTTTAACTTGTTTAACCTGTAATCCTAATTTATGTCCAAAAGAAAGTTTCCTAAAGAGCATACAAAGTCACTTTTCTGCTATTTTTTCTGTTATTCCTCTACACCTATTTACCTTTATATATATTTTTCCCATGCTGCTTCATTATAGTGGAATTACTTCAGACAACCTGCCACTAATATCTTACCTTTTGAAGGAACCTCCAGAGTATTGGTAAAGTGTCCCGGCCATTGTTTTGCTCCACAGTGTTGGCCAGACTCAACAACGAGACCTTTCTCCTGCAGCTCCAGATGGAAGAATTATGAATAAGGACGTTCTGGGGCAAAGAGCTCAGGAAAAGCTCTGGTTTCCCAAATGTCAGCTTCATCACTGCATTAGAAGACACTCGCTCATCTTCCCTGATTAGTTCATTCACTTTCTTTAGCTGTTGCTCCAGAACCTGAGGGAAAGAAAAAGGTCAAAGAATGGAAAGTAGAGCTTCAACTAATAATCATTTCAGTAATCCAGAGGTTGACAAAGTTTTTCGTCAGCCAAACTCCTTAGACGGGATGAAATAAAAAGAGATCCCAAAGATCCACCCAAATTCAATTTATAACTATGTTTGAAAATGGATGTGAGCTATAGGGGTGCTCTGATCATTTGGGTACCAACGGCTATCAGCAGATTATCAGTTCTTATGAATGTGAGAGTTATGGCAAATATGACATGCTTGCAGTGGGACTATCTCACATTCGGAGTCTCTAGAATGTGAGGGAAAACACATTTACAGACATACTATGTTCAGAGTCTTTGTCCCAGAGAGACCAAAGCACTTTGACCTCTCTGATCTTGAGTCTCTGGCCCAGAGAGGCAGAAGACATACAGACATTTGCAACAAGTTCAAGGTCCTGCAAGCAAGCCTTCAGAACTGCGTGTTTCAAAGAGAGCACACACTTTGCTCACATGATCAGCTTGTGCATATAAGTTCAAAGTGAATGCAGCAAACTCCATCTTCACCTGTGTTGTGAGTATCAAATGCTTTTGGGAATGCAATGGGCACCATTAATGCCTTGTTTTTACATTTCCAACATTTTTGTGGACATATGATTACAGTTTTCATTAATTTTCCAATGAGACACATAAACCTGTTTTCACGCAAAATGTTTTCTGCCAGTATTAAAGCTTGAGGGTTTAACTGAAAATGAAATCAATTAAGATAAATGTTTTGTCATTTTCCTACAGTAAAGTATTGGAAAAGTTTTTTTTTTTTTTTTTTACAGTGCAGTTGTATTACTTGTGTTGTATTATGTCCTTCTAAAAAGAAGATGATCAACTTCTTCAATGTCGTCTAGGGATGGGAACTGTGAGTTTGCAAATGGCTAATAAGGCCAATCCTGGCCCTGAAGTGTCTCTGACAAACGGAGCAGATCATGTGAGCTGGAGTGCTCTCTGTCATTTGATTGCTGCTTTCTCTAGCTTTGCATACTGCAGGGTTTCACATACATTGATTTATTTGTGGTGGGCCACCACAAGATCTAAACTGACCGTCACAAATAGATATTCAAAAAGGCTTTGACTTCGTTGAATAAACACGAACACCGCACGTAAAAAAAAAACTGGCACAGGTGTTTTTATATCAATGTATTTCAGAAGAAAACCAACTGTGTGCACTTTGGATGGGTTAAATGCAGAGAACGAATTCTGAATATGGGTCACCATACTTGGCTGAATGTCACTTCACTGACACGCCGTTACCGGAGAAAACTCTCTCTCTCCCACTCTTAAAGCGCTTCCTGTTAGCAGAAATGAATTTGCATATATATATATATATATATATATATATATGGGGGGGGGGAGTTTTCTGTCCACCTTGCAAGCATGTACCTCTTTTCAGCTCTCCATTCAGGATGCGTTTTGGTAAGCGTTCATTTGGCATTCTCACAATATGACCAGCCCAGAAGAGCTAAGATTTTTGCAACAATGTGGAGATACTGGGCATGCTTGTACTTTCAAGTATTTCTGTGTTGGGGACTTTATCCTGCCACTTCACTTTTAACAATTTATGCAGACAGCAGAGATGGAAACGATTCAGCTTCTGTTGGTACCCTGTCCAAGTTTCAGAGGCATAGAGGAGGGAAGACAGGACTACTGCTCTATGGACCTTCAGCTGGGTGGTGACGCTAATTCTTTTATGCTCTGTGTCTTAGCCTATGGCTACCAGGGGAATAAACTAATCCCTTATAGGTACTGTCAGCCATTGTCCATGTTGTGGGTGTCCTCTAAAATGTGTGTCTTAACCTTCTGGGGTCTAAGGGGTAAGAATTTTGACTGATTTTTGTGCTTTTTCAGTTGCTTATAAACATATACATGGCTAAAGTCTGAAAACACTCTGTTCAGAACAAACTGGGCTACAATAATATGTAAATAGCATGTATGTACATGATTGTGTTTTTGAGAATACAGGGTTTACGCGTGCTTAGTGAAAAACTACAATTTTTAGTATGACTTCATGGACCTTTGTCTTGGCCTGAAGGCAATGCAGATTAAACAACTTGTCATCTGTCCTGAATTTGATGTCGATGCCAGGGTCAGTGTCCAGAAAATCATCTGTCAGCAATGCAGAAAACATCATGCTGAATAGTGTGGGGGCAAGCACACAGCCTTGCTTCACTCGATTCGTAACTGGGAAGGAAGCAGATTGATCTCCATCATCAAGCAAATCTGTCTGTTTCCTTTGTGTTTGTTGAGGTGCACTATGGTGGCATCCTTGAAGTCTTGAGGGAGAGTGCCTTGCACCCACATTCATTGGAATAGTTCTATCAGCTTGTTACACAGGCATGGTCCAGCAACTTTGTAAATCTCAGATTGGATCGCATCAGCTCCGGGAGCTTTGCCATTCGACAGTTGGTTGATTGTCGACTTCTGCCAGTGTGAGGGGTATGTCGAGGTCATCGTTTACAGTGACCTGTGGTAGCCTGTTGATCGCTTCTTCACAGATGTGGGATGAGTTGTTGATGACTGCATCAAAATGCACCACCCACTGCTCATGTATCTGATTTCTTTGTGATCTGTGTTGTTCTATCAGCAGTGAGACCAGGAGATGAGCTGACAGGTTGGGGTCTGGATTTCGGAGGCTTTCTAGGTCAGCAAATCATCTTCCATTTTCCTAAGTTTATGCTGAAGTACACTGCGAGTGCTGTCAAAGGCTGCCTTGTTTGTTGGAGACTTGGTACTAAGGTAAATCCTGTGGAGTCTATGCTTTTCTTCAACAGTGATTAAATTTCCTCATTGTTATCATCGGTCTTGGTGCTTCCACTTACAACTGTAGGAGTAGGAGTAGACTGTGTAGCGAAATGTGGCCCAGCTGTCCTCGATGTTGTCAGTAACCTGGAGGGGACAGCTATGTTCTATAGTTTCTCAGTCAACTGGTGCTTGACCACTAACTTCTTCAGCTTTGAGATGTTCAGCTGATTTGATGCAGTCTTCTTTGGAGTGTTTTTAAGTTCATCTTGCTGATGACAAGTCTATGGTCAGTTCAGCAGTCAGCTCAACACATGGATTTTGTCACCGCTTACATTCTGTCTGTCCCTCCTCCTGACGATAATTAAGTCAATAAGGTGCCAGTGCTTAGAATGCGGATGCATCCATGATAGTGATGGGAAGTTCGATTCTTTTCCGCAAACCGGTTCTTTCGGGCAGTTCGATTCATTAAACCAGTTGAAAAAAACAGTTCACCGGTTCTTTTACGCTCAACGTAATGACGTAATGACTTAATGACTTGGGGAAGTCGTGGCCTAATGGTTAGAGAGTCGGACTCCCAATCGAAAGGTTGTGGGTTCGAGTCCCGGGCCGGCAGGAATTGTGGGTGGTGGGAGTGCATGTACAGTTCTCTCTCCACCTTCAATACCACGACTGAGGTGCCCTTGAGCAAGGCATCGAACCCCCAACTGCTCCCCGGGCGCCGCAGCATAAATGGCTGCCCACTGCTCCGGGTGTGTGCTCAGTGTGTGTGTGTGTTCACTGCTCTGTGTGTGTGCATTTCGGATGGGTTAAATGCAGAGCACAAATTCCGAGTATGGGTCACCATACTTGGCTGAATGTCACTTCACACTATTTTTCATTGGCGATGACGTAATGGCGTCACGTCTATCAAACATTCAAATATATAAAGTCAGTAATCATATCTTTAGTCAGTTGAAAACCTCATAATCATGAAAAGTTTACTATTAAGTTTTGCAACAACGCACCCAAATACAGTAACAGCAATAATGTGCATATGAGAATTTAAGTCTTGAAGATATAAAGTAAATAAATTAGGTGTCATCAGCGCAGAAATCATGATCCATTTACTATACATAATCCATTGCGATGTATTTGTTATTAAATGAATTTACGTTTCGCCAGATTGCCCTTCATCCAAGCCCTCAGTTTACCCGCGCTCATAACATTAGCACAGAATCAGTTCAGAATCAATCACCAGAAGAATCAGTTCGGTTCAGACGAGCTGTGAGTCAGTCGGCTTCACGCTGAATCACGCATGCGCAGTATCATCAGCTCCTCAGTTCTCGAATCGGACATGTCCGAAAGAAACCGTTTTCGGTTCATTGTACTGATGATCCGAAAACCATGCAACCGGTTCTTGACTCGAGAACGAGAATCGCTCTAACCGGCACGTGCTGCAGTTCAGTATCAGCTGCTCTACTCGTGTTCATGTTCTGTTTACTACAAACTCAATTTGTGAATGTGTCATCATTAACTATAAATACAGTACAGATATTTCATAAATCATCCCTTATTCCTTGAAAACCCATTTGACCTATACATAATCTACAATATACAGATTAGAAACATCTTAAAAAAATAAAAATAATAAAAATAAAATATAGTTATTTTATCACACTTTCCGATGTTTAACAAAATACTTGAAAAATTACACGCATGCGCAGTATCATCAGTTCATCGGTTCTCAAATCGGACGCATCCGACAGAAACGATTCTCGGTTCAGTGTACTGGTGATCCGAAAACCGATGCAACCAGTTCTTTACCTCGAGAATGAGAACTGATCCAGCAGTGGGCGTGTTTGTTCGTCATCTGGCTCTGCTCGGTGTTCATCTTCAGTTCGGTCTTCACAGCAGTTCAGTCAGTGTACTGTTAGTGTAAATGAATTACTCCAGGATATTGGTTTATTCTGACTCAGAGGGAGTGTCAGTCACGTTAAAAAAGTTATGCTTATTGGAGACGCGAACCGTTTCAAACGATTCAGTTCGATTTGGTGAACTGGTTCATGGGTTCACTAAGAAAAAACGGTTAAATTGAACGACTCGTTCGCGAATCGGACATCACTAATCCATGATGTTTTATTTCGAGTAGGGAGTTGCACTTCCCTATGCCATGTACTTCACTCTGTACCTACTAGTGCTGTTCTTCTTTATGGTCTATCCAGTTAGACCAATTGAATTGGGCACATTCCATGTGCCAAAGGTGAGAGGAGACACCTTTATTTTCTTATAGTTGCTAAGGCTGACCAGGCTTTGAGAGAGGTGGGCAATTTTTAGGACATTGATTAGGTGATTGGTGTAGGTGTTGCTCATTTCCAATTATTCCACTGGCCTCGCTCTATTCCTACGGCTCTCGACCCCACCCCACCCCACTCTTCACATACCTCCATCACCCCTCGCAGGCCAGGGGTACTCCTGAGACTGCACTCTACTCCCACCCCCCTCTGGTGGGAACCGATCGCGGAGGCCGCTGGTACCTGGGGGTAAGGACATACAGACTTGGCAAGAGAAAAGGAGATGGAATGATGAGGAGCGACAGAGACGAGAGAGGGGAGAGAGGAGAGAAAAAAAAAAAATCTTGTTCCGGTTCCCAGACGCACTGCTGCTCGGCCCTCCACCTGCTGGGTGAACTCTTCAGCGGTGCCTGGCAGCAGCACTGGATAGCCCTCGGTGGACTGCACAACAATCCTCCACCGTCTGGTGGACGACAACGGCAGGAGTCCCCCGTTCCCTGCTTCTCCCCATTATGGTGGATGGCGGCAGGCTCTGGCCTCCTGGCAAACGGTGGTGACATCTCTGCTCCCTCACGGACGGCAGTCATTCCTCAACATCTCTGGCGGCCAGCAGTGAGCTCGTCCGTCCCCCCGGCAACTCACTCCAGCCCACCGCCTCAAGCGTCCACGGCGGCAGAGTGCTCCACCATTCTCAACTTCAATAACCAAATAAACACAAAACAGTGCAACAGCCCCTCACGGACCACTGCTGCGCACAAATAAAACCAAACACAAAATAAAACCCAGGCCTGGTCCTCTCTCGTCCTTCACTGTCGTAACTCCTCTTTTGTCCTTCCGGGACTCCTTGCTCTGTTCCCATGGCTCTCGGGCCCCGCCCCACTCGTCACACAGTGGAATCCTAAAGAGGCCTGCTCAGTCGCTCAGAGGGCTGCTGAGAGCCACTGCCACCTCATTCCAGTGAGTGACCCTATGGCCTGAGCTGCCTCTGTGCTGGTTTGCGACTACAGCTCCCAATGTATCCACACCTCCTGCTTCGCCACTCTCCCATCGCAAATGGGCTTTTGAATAAGTAGATGGAATTTGATGATGTCACAATGATCGAGTCACGGGATCCAAGTGCAAGGTAAAAATGGTTTATTGGTAACTCTTGACAGTCATCAATGAGAATGTAGGAAGACGATAGCATAACCCCAGATGAATCATGTCCAGACCACTCAAGCAGCAGTAACTCAAACCCAGCGCAGGAATCCTATGCGGGCGAGGAATTAGGTCCAGAGACAGAGACGCAAGATGAGCCCACTGACCCATGAACCGTGACAGATGATGACATGGACAAACATAGTTGATGAAGATGCCTTGCTAGTGACTTGGATTATCAGTCAGTCATTATAGTCAGCCAGAACCAGTCTTCACATGCTTGTGTAGACAAATCCCAACTCAACATGTCACATGCTAACAACTTTGAAAAGCCAACTGGTGAGGTTCACATGTGATTGGTTGTACTGGCTTACATGGTTACCAGTAGCATGGGGAAAAAAGCCCCCTGACCTGACATTTAATTGTATTACAATAGTGATACAAAAATGTAATATCTTTGTAATGATTATGACTGATTTTTGCTTGGTGCAATGACAAATGTGGCGTCCTGCATCTCTAATAAGTAAAATAAAAACAATCTGAAGCTTTATACTGCAGAATAAACAGTTGGAGCTGGCTTTACATCATAACGAAATATATAAATGGCTCTCCCTGATATTTTATAATGTAAAACCACTCCCACAAACAGGGGCGGACTTTACCATTAGGCAAAGGTCGGCAATTGCCTTGGGCCCCGAGCTACCTAGGGGCCCCCAAAATGCCCCATTAACTTGCTTAAAGATTTTTTTTTTTTTTTACTTCGTGCAAAATATATATTTCTAAAACTCCATTTGCGAAAAATGGCATCAAATCATTAGTGTCGCAGACAGGAGGGCCCCCCCCAACTCACTACATTGGACTATTCCATTATTTCACTTACTGTGCATCTGCGAAAGTGATAGGCTGTAATGCGCCAAAAAACTGACGAAGAAGAAGTGATTGACAGTGATAGACAGAGTGTAAAACAGAGTGTTGACAGTAAAAATGAAGCGAAGCTACCCAAGCGGTGCTGAAAAAAGGAAGAAACGGGAGGAAAGCAAAAAGTTTTTAGCAAAACAATGACAATGACCACAATGCTAACACCATCACGACTGTTAGCACTGCTGCTAGCGTGGAGGAACTACCCGTTGCCGCCAGCGCCGACAGTGCTAGCCCAGGCTGCTCAAGCGATATTGCTGCTAACGTTACATGCACAGCAATTTTACAGGATGAGGAGGATCCTTCAACTGCAGCTGCAGGTAACAAAACTTCCGCGTTCACTTTCAGTGACAGTGATAATAATGATTCAGTTGAGACAGTTTCAGTTGAGTTTCAGTTGAGACAGTGAGAGAAGAAATCAGGGCAGTGAAAGAATTTCTTCAGGAATTTCGCAGTCATGGATTTCATTCTGCGAAAACAGATGCCAGGGAGATAGCAGAGAAGCTTGAGGTGGAGATGAGCTGGCCTGAGGTGCGTCAGAGAAGAAAAAACAAACAGTTTGAGTATGAGGGAACAGAGCAGACTCAGTCAACTGCAGAAGAGCTCTTCAAAAGAGAGTTTTTTCTACGTCTAGTAGATACAGCTCTTGTCACAGTAGAGAACAGATTTTCCAGCATGGAAATCCTCTATGAACTTTATGGATTTCTCTACTCACTCGACACAATGAGAAGCACTGAGAAGGAAGGGAAGCTGGATGAATGCTGCCACAGATTAGAGAAAAGGATGGATGACATTGATGCAGAAGATCTGAAGCTTGAGGTTAAGGGTGCAGTTAGGTCATTCCCGCCACATGTCTCATCACCATTTGAGATGCTTGACTATATATATAAAGAGAATTTACTTTACATATATACAAATTTGAGTATAGCTTTCAGACTCCTCCTCACTCTCCCTGTTACAGTAGCTTTGGGTGAGAGAAGTTTCTCATCACTGAAACTAATCAAAACGTACCTCAGATCAACTATGTCACAGGACAGGCTGTCTGCTCTAGCTGTTCTCTCCATCGAGCAGGAAGTCAGGAAGTCACTGGATATGGAATCAGTGATAGCAAGATTTGCTGAGGCCAAAGCTCGCAAGGTCAGATTATAGAGCTTTAGACATGACAATACAGACACTCACTCACTCACACACACACACACTCACACAGACTCACTCACACACACAGCTCGGTGTTCATCTTCAGTTCGGCCTTCACAGCAGTTCAGTCAGTGTACTGTTAGTGTAAATGAATTACTCCAGGATATTGGTTTATTCTGACTCAGAGGGAGTGTCAGTCACGTTAAAAAAGTTATGCTTATTGGAGACGCGAACCGTTTCAAACGATTCAGTTCGATTTGGTGAACTGGTTCATGGGTTCACTAAGAAAAAACGGTTAAATTGAACGACTCGTTCGCGAATCGGACATCACTAATCCATGATGTTTTATTTCGAGTAGGGAGTTGCACTTCCCTATGCCATGTACTTCACTCTGTACCTACTAGAGCTGTTCTTCTTTATGGTCTATCCAGTTAGACCAATTGAATTGGGCACATTCCATGTGCCAAAGGTGAGAGGAGACACCTTTATTTTCTTATAGTTGCTACTGCTGACTATAGTTGCTAAGGCAGACCAGGCTTTGAGAGAGGTGGGCAATTTTTAGGACATTGATTAGGTGATTGGTGTAGGTGTCGCTCATTTCCAATTATTCCACTGGCCTCGCTCTATTCCTACGGCTCTCGACCCCACCCCACCCCACTCTTCACATACCTCCATCGACCCTCGCAGGCCAGGGGTACTCCTAAGACTGCACTCTACTCCCACCCCCGTCTGGTGGGAACCGATCGCGGAGGCCGCGGGTACCTGGGGGTAAGGACATACAGACTTGGCAAGAGAAAAGGAGATGGAATGATGAGGAGCGACAGAGACGAGAGAGGGGAGAGAGGAGAGAAAAAAAAAAAATCTTGTTCCGGTTCCCAGACGCACTGCTGCTCGGCCCTCCACCTGCTGGGTGAACTCTTCAGCGGTGCCTGGCAGCGGCACTGGATAGCCCTCGGTGGACTGCACAACAATCCTCCACCGTCCGGTGGACGACAACGGCAGGAGTCCCCCGTTCCCTGCTTCTCCCCATTATGGTGGATGGCGGCAGGCTCTGGCCTCCTGGCAAACGGTGGTGACACCTCTGCTCCCTCACGGACGGCAGTCATTCCTCAACATCTCTGGCGGCCAGCAGTGAGCTCGTCCGTCCCCCCGGCAACTCACTCCAGCCCACCGCCTCAAGCGTCCACGGCGGCAGAGTGCTCCACCATTCTCAACTTCAATAACCAAATAAACACAAAACAGTGCAACAGCCCCTCACGGACCACTGCTGCGCACAAATAAAACCAAACACAAAATAAAACCCAGGCCTGGTCCTCTCTCGTCCTTCACTGTCGTAACTCCTCTTTTGTCCTTCCGGGACTCCTTGCTCTGTTCCCATGGCTCTCGGGCCCCGCCCCACTCGTCACACAGTGGAATCCTAAAGAGGCCTGCTCAGTCACTCAGAGGGCTGCTGAGAGCCACTGCCACCTCATTCCAGTGAGTGACCCTATGGCCTGAGCTGCCTCTGTGCTGGTTTGCGACTACAGCTCCCAATGTATCCACACCTCCTGCTTCGCCACTCTCCCATCGCAAATGGGCTTTTGAATAAGTAGATGGAATTTGATGATGTCACAATGATCGAGTCACGGGATCCAAGTGCAAGGTAAAAATGGTTTATTGGTAACTCTTGACAGTCATCAATGAGAATGTAGGAAGACGATAGCATAACCCCAGATGAATCATGTCCAGACCACTCAAGCAGCAGTAACTCAAACCCAGCGCAGGAATCCTATGCGGGCGAGGAATTAGGTCCAGAGACAGAGATGCAAGATGAGCCCACTGACCCATGAACCGTGACAGATGATGACATGGACAAACATAGTTGATGAAGATGCCTTGCTAGTGACTTGGATTATCAGTCAGTCATTATAGTCAGCCAGAACCAGTCTTCACATGCTTGTGTAGACAAATCCCAACTCAACATGTCACATGCTAACAACTTTGAAAAGCCAACTGGTGAGGTTCACATGTGATTGGTTGTACTGGCTTACATGGTTACCAGTAGCATGGGGAAAAAAGCCCCCTGACCTGACATTTAATTGTATTACAATAGTGATACAAAAATGTAATATCTTTGTAATGATTATGACTGATTTTTCCTTGGTGCAATGACAAATGTGGCGTCCTGCATCTCTAATAAGTAAAATAAAAAAAATCTGAAGCTTTATACTGCAGAATAAACAGTTGGAGCTGGCTTTACATCATAACGAAATATATAAATGGCTCTCCCTGATATTTTATAATGTAAAACCACTCCCACAAACAGGGGCGGACTTTACCATTAGGCAAAGGTCGGCAATTGCCTTGGGCCCCGAGCTACCTAGGGGCCCCCAAAATGCCCCATTAACTTGCTTAAAGATTTTTTTTTTTTTTACTTCGTGCAAAATATATATTTCTAAAACTCAATTTGCGAAAAATGGCATCAAATCATTAGTGTCGCAGACAGGAGGGCCCCCCCAACTCACTACATTGGACTATTCCATTATTTCACTTACTGTGCATCTGCGAAAGTGATAGGCTGTAATGCGCCAAAAAACTGACGAAGAAGAAGTGATTGACAGTGATAGACAGAGTGTAAAACAGAGTGTTGACAGTAAAAATGAAGCGAAGCTACCCAAGCGGTGCTGAAAAAAGGAAGAAACGGGAGGAAAGCAAAAAGTTTTTAGCAAAACAATGACAATGACAACAATGCTAACACCATCACGACTGTTAGCACTGCTGCTAGCGTGGAGGAACTACCCGTTGCCGCCGGCGCCGACAGTGCTAGCCCAGGCTGCTCAAGCGATATTGCTGCTAACGTTACATGCACGGCAATTTTACAGGATGAGGAGGATCCTTCAACTGCAGCTGCAGGTAACAAAACTTCCGCGTTCACTTTCAGTGACAGTGATAATAATGATTCAGTTGAGACAGTTTCAGTTGAGACAGTGAGAGAAGAAATCAGGGCAGTGAAAGAATTTCTTCAGGAATTTCGCAGTCATGGATTTCATTCTGCGAAA
>NW_026775125.1:0-5000 GCF_963082965.1 Carassius carassius | reverse complement strand
TGAGGAACAATTTCGATGTGTGTGTGTGTGTGTGTGTATTTAGGGGCGTTTTTGGCTCATTGGCTGTTCAATAATCAGCAGATATCTGGGCCTGAACTGGTGAAAGCATGATGATGATGATGATGGAGTGATTAAAACGATCACAAATGAAATGGAAGATGTGTGTTAGGGCCGGGTGCTATGACCGTGTGAAGTGTGTCCATCGCTACAGAGACAACACGTGGTGTAACCTTGGCTTAGTGTTTCCACACAGCATCAGTGAACACTAGATGAGCTGCTGATAAACCGGACCGCTCCAGTCGTGACTGTTCACCATCTCGTTCTAGAGCCGCGTGTGCTTCGTTCAGCAGCTGCATTGTTAGCTCAAGGCTAAACGTAGCTAGCGGCTCGTAACCTCTCCATGAAGTGAAGCTAAGATGCACAATATGATGTTACCTTCAATAATCCAATATCTGCCTTTAAATAAGTAAGAAGTTGTGGTGTTGTTCAAAAGTGGTTTCCTAATGTGATATTTAACCCTTAAATAACAACAGGTATTTTTAGGATGCTCTCATGTTGAGTAATATACAGTCAAACTGAATGTATTCAGACACCTTCCACACATTTCCATCACACTTCAGCAAAACATGCTCGGGTCAAAGTGTCATTTTTATCAGTTTTACTGATCTAGCTCTCCTCACTTAAATGAACTAAAGTGTCCTGCACTCGCTAGTAAATGGTGTCTGAATCATTTTTGGTTTGACTGTGTACACATACTATATATCAGCTCTCATCTGATCGTTTGTATCAACTCTGAATGCAACTATAATGACATGAAGAATCACTGGATTCCTGGGACAAATGAAGAACACATGCGGTTAGTGTGACGATGGTCATAACACCCAGCCCTAACGAGAGAAGCACAGGAGAGAGACACGGAGGGATGCATGTGTTAATGATCATGAGAGCGATGGCCAGCGCTGGGGAGGGAATATCGTCTCTGTCAGTATCTGTGGTCCTTAGCGACTACATTAACATGATGATGATTTAATAAAGCTCTTTCCCCATGCCTGTGATGAACAGTGTTTCAGGACAGACCTCAGGGAGGAGATGCACAACAGACGGAGGATGCGTTCGGCCAAACTTCACCACGAGGACGAGGGCTGCCGTCGTCTCCGCGAGGCCTCTAACGCATCTCTGCTCCTCCGAAAATAACAAGCTAATCAGTGCAAAAGAGCCAAAGAGCAGAGTTTGTAAAGCTGGGGAGGGCTGAGTCTAGATCTCAGGGGTTGAGCTGGTGGATTGATCAGGGATGAAGCCGTACATACACAAACTTACCATGAGCCAGGAAACGGCGTGACCACACGCGAGCAGTTACCGTGGAGACTGACAACAACAACAACACACAGAAATCGTCAAGGGAACAGAAAGGAAAAGGAGAAAATGAACAAGAAGAGAAAAACAAACCAAAGAGAAAGCAACAAAACTATGCCAAGAATGAGTGAACAACCAGAGAGAAGAGGAGAGGAGAGGAACATTCACACAAGAACAAGAACAGGACACATCTTCAGCTGATCAAGTCTGTCTGTAGGAGCGCATTCATCTGTGTCACAGAGGAGGAGAAAGGGACGGATGATTAGAGGAGCTCAAACACACACACACACAATTCATGAGTGTGAAAACGTGACCGAGTCAAAGCTACGGGCCAAGGTTGACATGGAAGTACGTCTAAGAGAGCAGTTAGTGAGGCTAACATGCTGAGCTGATGACATCACTCAGGGGAGGGGCCTAGACAGTGACATCAGAGGCATCTCAAACAGACACAGGGACAGGAAGTGATGCAACAGACAGGAAACACAGTGAGTGCAGAGCTGGACAGACAGACTGGGCAGAGAGAGAGAGAGAGAGACATGAGTGAAGAGCTTGATGACTGTGCATCGCTCTCTCCACAGATCTGCTCTCCAGAAAACAAACAAACAAACAAACAAACATTAGGGTGTCGTTACATACAACATCATAATATCATGGCAGATAATTCAACTTCTGTTCAAATCATTCAAATCAAAAGAATCTGAAAACAATGGCATCCAAAAAGCAAACAAATGATTCTGATTGGGTTATAAAGTGCTGCTGCTGCCCAGATTAAACCCGTCTCCTGGCGTCTGATGAATCTGATGTTCTGAAGTGACCAGACTCATGCTGCGCTCCATGCACTAACAGCCACAGACCCCGGGGGGCGCTGTAGAGCCACGGGGCAGACATCATGCATCTACACCAGGGCTGCCAAACTCCAGACGCCGCAGTCAAACACTGAGCTGAAACGCAGAGCTGAAGCAGAACAGACGAGCGTCACTGCATGCAGCTCTTATCATGTGCACGTCTGAAAGTTAATCTCAAAGTCTAATGAAAAATATCACAGGTAAAATTAGATAGATTTATCACAAAAGCCCCTGCTAAATGATTCTTATAATACAGTGATATGCTTTCAAAAATATTTAATTTAATATTTTCTAATTAGCACTTGTAAGCTCTCCATTTTATTTTATTTTTGAACGCTCTGTTAGAAGCATGGCTATAGGGGAAGAACAAATAAGTGTCATAATTAACAAAACAAGACGTACATGATAAAAGAGTGCATATGTTTTCTGTTTACATTAAAAAGGAGTTTGAGTGGAATAAATGCCTTTTATTCAGTGATTGAGTGAGTGATAATGTACATCATAGCAGAATAAACCTGAAGTGACCAGCTGACTGTGTGTTAACCCTAACCTGGTCAGGATGAGATGGATGGGAATTAGTGTATTCTTTTATAATCACACTAATAGAGACGGAGGAGAGAGCGAGTGAACGCAGCTTGACTAACACGAGCGGTCAGACAACACGACCATGATGAGTTTGACACCCCTGATCTACACACTTAGTCCTTCCTGATTAATTTAGAAATAAAAGTCACTTCACTTGGGATTACAGTCTGAAGTGACCCAAAAAGAATAAAAAAACACAAATGATCCCCCGTCTATGAGAGACAAACACAGGCAGCGTCTCCGAGGTCATGCAGGAGTTCAAGACCTAAAACACCCAGAAACCAGCAATGCAACACACACAAACACACACACGGCAAGCAACACGCTCCTTCTCGTCTCCCAGATTCACAGATCAATCTACAAATGCACTAAAACGAGTACACAAGCATCTGAAAGAGAGCCGCTTTCTCACAGAACGCACACAAATGCCATAAAGATACAACACCAAAGTTGTGAAAGCTTTCCGAATCATCAGTCCTGGTGTATCGAAGAATCCAAGCAAATGTTTCATGAACAAAAAAGCCATTCAAACCAGAAGAAACAGAGACGGCATCAAACGCACGCATGTGATTGGCTTACTGTGAGCATGCTCCGTACAAAACAGATCAATGATGAAAAAGGGAAATAACCACATGCAGTTAATAACCCACACTCCAATCCAAAAAACAGCCGAGAAATAGAGAAAAACTCTCAGAATCTACAGTGGACTGCAGTGGAGATGCATCATGCATTGCTAAGCTCACACACACACACACACACACACACACAAACACACTTCCCATAATGCAGCACGCACAGAAGCCGTTCGGCACACATTCGGTCAGTAAAGGTGTTAAACGGACACATCAGGAGGAGAAAGAGACTCACCTCGATCTTCCGTCCCTCCACGATGGTCCCGTGGAGGCGCTCTCGTGCTTTCTCTGCATCTGCACTGGTCTCAAACGTCACAAAACCAAAACCCTGGACCACGACAGAGAGATACACACACATGAAGCATCGGACCTCCCAAACACATCCAGATTACAGGAACAATTCACCCCCAAACCATCCCAGAACAGAGATGTTTAGCAGAAGGCTGCTGAATAATGTTCCAGGGATACTGCTAGGATTCTAGATTAAATACTTCTCAAATGATTAGTTTGAAGAGGCCCGTTCATATTCATGTTGTATTCATTCAGAAATGAAGCAAGTGTCTGTCTTTAATTTCAGTCTGTTTCTCACACAAAAACATCATATGACTTTAGAAAACCTGGAATAAACACGTATCACATTTAAAAGTGTGTCCCTGCAGCACAGAAGCAGTCATCAGTGTCACAGACGTATATTTGTAGAAACAGACAACTACAATTATACATTTCTCTTATGACAAAAATCATTAGGATATTAAGTAAAGAGCATGTTCCATCAAGATATTTTGTATATTACTTACTGTAAATATATCAAAACTTAATTTGCTAAGAACTTCATTTGAACAACTTTAAAGATGATTTTCTCAATATTTAGATTTTTTTCTAAAAACAATCCATACATCAATGGAGAGATGATTTATTATGATGTTTAAAAAATGGACCCTTATGACTGGTTTTGTTTTGCTCATTTTTTGAGGTTAGCAGAAACTCTTCAAACTTTATTTTAAACACCTGCCGTCATACTGAATTACAGTTCTTTGCTGCTTTAGTGTAATAATGTCTAATCAGATCATATTCAAATGCATGATTTTAAAACGGTTGCTTACCTTTGAGCCCCTCTCATTGAAAATGATCTCCACATCCAGAATCTTTCCAAATTGCTAAAACACACACACACAGAGAGAGAGAGAGAGAATGCTCAACACAAACAAACCCACAGCTGTTTGCGTAATGCCTACAAACTGCTCATTATAAAAGAAGAGCTGCATTTACAACAATCACTTTAACTTGTCGTTACAATCTTGGGCACCAGGGGGCAGAACTGGCCCTTAAACACACCCCAGGATTTCATCATGTTGATTCTAAAATCATCTGAGGAATAAACCCTGAAGCCTATGAAGCCTGTAGTACCCCAAACATCTGCCGCAGGTCTGGGTCTCTGAAGCGGAAGGGGATGTTGGAAACATGGAGCCGTTTCGGGGTCCCTTTAGCCTCGGACTCACTGCTGCCCGAAGCACTGACAGGAACACACTGAAGCTCTGCCTGAGTAGAGCTGTCCGACATCTGAGAGAGAGAGAGAGAGAGAGAG
>NW_026775124.1:30000-35000 GCF_963082965.1 Carassius carassius | reverse complement strand
CTACTTTAAAATATTGTTTTAAATATATTTATATAATAAATTAGTAAATGTATTTATTTATTTATTTATTTATTTTTGCCATATGTGTTTACTGTTTACTCCACAGAGTCAATCCATACGACAAATAATAATAATAATAATAATTAACAGGTCAGAACAGAAATGTCTACAGATCATTTACAGCATCACTACTCCTCTCTTGCCTTGCAAAAAAACAAACAAATAAATAAATAAATAAAAATACATCCAGTATAATTATATTTCAAAAACTTTTCTTCGGTGTATGTTTATGATTTTTATAGAAATATAATGACATATTACTATTTATCAGGACAAACTGCCGTAGATATTTTTGGTTGTACATTTTTAACTATTTATGCAATCGTACAAAACATTCTTTGTTCAGTAGGTCACGTGTTTCCGCCCTTTGAACTGTGATCCAGCAGCGCCACCGTGTGGCGGGATTGAAACGCTCAGCAGGCGCTCCTCATCACAAACATGAGCTGAGAGAACAAATCCATCTACTGGTTCGATCCACGTGAGTGTTATTATTATTTCAGAGCTTCTAGATTAGTTACTCTGGTATGAACGAGAAAGTGAAGGTGTCTTACGTTTCGCGGGTGTTGTTCAGTTTTTGTCCACGTGAGGACAGCAGAATCCACCAAAAACGGAGATGCATGCAGCTGAATAAATCATCTCTCCATTTATGTCTGGTTTGTCAGGATTAGACAGTATTTTTCTGAGATACGACTATTTGTAAATCTGGAATTTGAGGGAGCAAAAAAATCTAAATTTTGAGAAAATCATCTTTAAAGTTCTTCAAAGGAAGTTCATAGCAATGCATATTACTAATCAAAAATGAAGTTTTGATATATTTTACGGTATGAAATTTACTAAATATCTTCATGGAACATGATCTTTAGAAAAATGTATAATTGTGACTCATACAATGTATTGTTGTCTATTTCTACAAATACACCTGTGATACTGATGACTGCTTCTGTGCTGCAGGGACACATATCAAAAAGATTCATAAATGATTAGCTCTAATGATTGTGACTATAGTATAAGCAAACAATAGAAACACTTTCTCTTTCTGTTATGGTGCCTGAAATCATTTGTTTACAAGCAGAAAGCGTTCAAGTGATGCTGTCTTTTCATTTACAGAATCTGTTTAGATGCTCATCCAGTTCCCTGGACGCATACTGTAAGAAAATAACAGTTTGAACACATCCACTTGTGCATTTTACAAACTTATTTTGCTCTTGGTGCCTGTTAAAAATGTCAAACAAAACTTATTTTATGACCTCAAATACTTATTATGTGATGACTTTCTCATCTCAACACTTGAGCTCATTTAAGTTTGTCTTTCTTCACCACAAAAACAGCGTTACAGCAGCAAGAGACAAGCTAACACAAGAAGTAAATGGACCAAGATCCCAACTAAACCAAACACTTTCCACCACAATGGTGACTTCAAGTGAATCAAGTATCAACATTTAAACCTCTGTTAATTCTCAATAAGAGCTTCTCTAGATGTCTGACAGAAATAAAGTCACAGAACCTTGTAAGGAGGATCTGTGAACGTCTATATCAGACGTACAGAAGACATAAAAAACATTTTTTTAAAAGACGTCATAAAATCATTCTGTCACCTAAGTGGACGTCTTTTCAACGTCTGCAAAGACATAAAAAGACGTCCACTGGACGTAACTTTGCCCAGTGGATTAGGTTGATGTTAAAATATGCAATATAGTAATTTCCATGTAATAGTTCCTTTAAAAACAAACAAAAATGTTAAATACATCTGACTTCATGCCACAAGACTGCTAACGAATGAAGGTATAATTAACACTGGATTTATTTAACATGCATTATTTACCATGTGTTGAGTTCAGTGTAAAATGCATTGAGTAAAGAAGTTAATATACAAGACTTGGTATGTCCTTGTGCTTTGGACACAAACTTTTAATAATAAAAAAAAGTTATTTGACCCGTGTTATGGTCTTTTATTCATTAAGACTATTTGAATAATATAAAAATTTGTGTATGCTTATAGATGGTGGTGTTGGCGCAGTAGATAAGAAGCATGCCTTTGGTGTGAGAGACCTGGGTTCAAATCCACTGTGAGACACCAATGTGTCCCTGAGCAAGACACTTAACCTCTTGTTGCTCCAGATGTGTGCGACCTCTGACACATATATAGCAATTGTAAGTTGCTTTGGATAAAAGCATCAGCTAAAAGTAAATGTAGATAATAGGCCTTGTGTTCAGTAAACAAAAAAAAAATTGTTCTGATATTTTTTAGGTTAACATGACTATTTATGTTGTGACAAGTTGTGATATTAAGTTATTTTAAGTTGGGTGGACTTTAGTCCCCGTTTGTTAAGTTTACTCAAAAAAGCGCTTGCGATAAGTCGCCTTATTTTTTTTTAAGTTGACGCAACTTTTTTTTTTTTACAGTGCAGTACAGGGTTTACTGTATTTTCATAAATATTGTGACATTTTGTCAAAAGGACAAAGATTAATAATGCTGTTGATAGAAAAGAGAGTTCTCTGCGCTTCTGTAATCCACAGACAAACTGGTGCAACCAGGGCAGGACAAAACAATTCAAACAAAAGGAATCGCCGGTGCAGCACAGATGTCTACTGATTAAATTATTTATTAAAGGTGCATAACAAAAAATAAATGACTAACGTTTCGATGTGGTTACATCTTCATCAGAGTCCTTGGAGAGAATGAGCAATGAAGCCATTAATAAGGATCATCAACAGGTGTGATTAAGGGGGCGTTGGCCACCCAAAACAAATACATCCCTCTGAACCAAGGTGTCACACTCATAAAACAATCATTAAAGGGCAAGTGCCCACATTATTACAAAGATCACAATACAATGGGAGTAAAAATATATTAATCTTAAACACTGTATTTTAATATGCTTAGGTGTTTAAAGGAAGCATGTTAAACTCAATTCATCATTTAGACCTAGAGGTTCTCGAGTGTTAAGTGTATGTATCCAAAACGCTTCCCTGCATAGAAGTTTATTAATAATGTCACCACCTCTGGGTGAAGGTAAGATTTTCTCAATTCCCCAAAACTTCAAAGAAGCAGGGGAACCATGATTGGCCTGCTTATAGTGCCTCGCCATGGCATATGTTAAGTTCTGAGTACGAATTGCTGTTTTGTGTTCAGCTATCCTCAGTTTAAGTTGACGTTTTGTTTGACCTATGTACACCAGTCCACAGGGACACTTCAGAAGGTATACTACATGAGTACTGTTACAGTTAATAAATGAAGAAATAGAATATTTCTTACCAGTACGGGGATGTGAAAAATCTTTCGCATTGGTCGAGTTGGAGCATTGCGCACAATTGCCACATTTATAGAAACCCAGAGGTGGGCTAGGAAGCCAAGTAGTAGAAGGTGGGATACTCATATCTGAATGAACCAATCGGTCACGAATGTTACGGGCACGTCTAAAAATGAACCTGGGCGGCTCAGCGCAGATGTCTTTGAGTGTCGGGTCACTATTAAGAACGTGCCAATGTTTGCGAATGATGTTCTTTATTCTTCCTGCTGCTGGAGTGTAGCTAGTTGAAAAAAATACTTTAGATGTCGTATGAGGCTTAGGTTTTTTCTTTAATAATGAGGCACGGTCTGTTTTAAAAGCCCTATCCCAAGCTTTAGAAATATCAGATTTATCATAACCTCTTTGATCAAAAAGACGCGCTAGGTGGGCTGCTTTTGACATAAATTCACTTGTGGTACTACAATTTCTTCTGACTCGTAAGAACTGGCCCACTGGTATATTACGAATCAAGTGAGGTGAGTGATTACTGTCTGCTCTTAACAGGGTATTCCTGCTAAGAGGTTTACGGTAGATAGTAGATTGTAAGATATTATTTACATCCTTAGAAATGGTAAGGTCTAAGAAATCAATGGACTGCTTGTTAAACTCCATAGTAAAAGACAAATAATCTGTAGTAGAATTTACATAAGTCAGAAAATTATTTAACTCACTAAGTGTGCCCTTCCATATTAGTAGAATATCATCTATATATCTGCGCCAAAGTGATATTTTGGAATGGAACGGGTTATTTTCAGTGTTCTCTATATATTTTTCTTCCCATAGGCCTTCCCATTTTACCTTCACCCAGAGGTGGTGACATTATTAATAAACTTCTATGCAGGGAAGCGTTTTGGATACATACACTTAACACTCGAGAACCTCTAGGTCTAAATGATGAATTGAGTTTAACATGCTTCCTTTAAACACCTAAGCATATTAAAATACAGTGTTTAAGATTAATATATTTTTACTCCCATTGTATTGTGATCTTTGTAATAATGTGGGCACTTGCCCTTTAATGATTGTTTTATGAGTGTGACACCTTGGTTCAGAGGGATGTATTTGTTTTGGGTGGCCAACGCCCCCTTAATCACACCTGTTGATGATCCTTATTAATGGCTTCATTGCTCATTCTCTCCAAGGACTCTGATGAAGATGTAACCACATCGAAACGTTAGTCATTTATTTTTTGTTATGCACCTTTAATAAATAATTTAATCAGTAGACATCTGTATTAATAATGCTGTTATTTGTTTTACTTCAGTGTGCAAAAAGTGTGCGGTCAAAAATAAGAACATAGTTTTCAGTTAAATAACTTAAATATATAAGTACACTTGAAATTAATACCAAGTTAAGGGAACACAATCATTTAAGTACATTAAATAAGCACCAAGTTTGGTGAACTGAGTGATTTAAGTACAATCTACAAAACCGTCAAGTTAAATAAACTTAAATATGTAAGTTTTGGGAAACTCCATTACTCAATTAAATTGAGGCAACGAGTTTACTCAATCAATTTAGATCCGTCAACTTATTAGGGTTTTCAGTGCAGACCGCTGATGAACTACATGTCTCTGGTGCCATTAACTCACTAAACATCTCAGAGCTCGAGTGTGTATTCACACCCACAAGAGACCTAAGAGAGACATA
>NW_026775124.1:20000-27500 GCF_963082965.1 Carassius carassius | reverse complement strand
ATAGCTATTGGTTAATTTTAACATTAACATGACACTGCAAGACCATATTTCTCAACTGTGAAATATAAGATCATTTACATAGATCAGATGAATAGTTCTGGTTCTTTGTCATGTGGCTCTATTGTACTGTACGTTATTGCAAATCATCCGCACTCAAAGGATATTCACCTCCACTGTCTTGTTTTGTCTCTTTCTCTTCTCTGTCCTTGCTTTCATCTACTTATCTTTCCATCCCTTGCTCCATTTGTGCTTCTATTCAGACCTGTCCAGGGTCTAATCACTTCCACCATGGTTTCTATTAGAGCCACTGAATACAGAGTAATTAAAGTGGAGAACAGAGAGAGAGAGAGACGGACACAGAGCCAGTCATCCATGACAGACAGACAGAACAAAAGAGCTGAAGAACGAGACGCTTTACAGGTCAGAGAGAGAGAAAGAGACACGAAGAGTGAAGGATATGAACATGAAAGAAGTCATATAATAAGATTTAAATCCTCTAGCCTAGAGGAATGCATTAAATGCAATTTTGCTCTAATTTCTGGCCTCATGCACAGTTCAAAGTAATTGATTTGAATCTCTATCTGTGTGATTGGCAAAGAAAGCTTAGATGAAAACAGCAGTTTTGATGTAATGGTGCAATGACGTCATTTGTGGTGTGTGAACTGAACACTGGTCACTGTCATCCTGAGTCTAAAATAAAATAAAATAAAATAAAATAAAATAAAATAAAATAAAATAAAATAAAATAAAATAAAATAAAATAAAATAAAATAAAATAAAATAAAATAAAATAAAATAAAATAAAATAAAATAAAATAAAATAAAATAAAATAAAATAAAATAAAATAAAATAGAATAGAATAGAATAGAATAGAATAGAATAGAATAAAATAAAATAAAATAAAATAAAATAAAATAAAATAAAATAAAATAAAATAAAACAAAACTTTAATTTAATTTAATTTAATTTTTATTATTAAAATGGAAATCATTCATCAAAATAATAATTGTAATAATAACTTTTGTTGATGTTGTGATGAATGAATAATAATTGCAAAGTTGTTATTATTATTATTATTATTATTATTATTATATACTTTTAATTGAGAACTTCTTAACTGAGAACAATTAAGAAGTAACTTAAAGGTATAAAAAAAATTTAAAAAGAAGAAAAAAGCTTTAAAAATGAACTGAAACATAATTCATTATTTTTGAAGCCGTATTTTTATGCTTTTGTAAAAAATTCTACACACCAAACATTTATTTCCCCATTTGAAAGACATAATGGGTTTTGTATGTCTTTTTATATATTTCTGCTTTCAATATTCTTACCAACCTTTATGTTTAAAATGTATCTCATATATGTTATTTTTTAGGATTCATAATGTTTAATAAACTTTTCGGACACTTAAGTCCAAATCATTATTTGCATGTAAATTGATCAAATATTTTCAAGCGCTCAAACAATACTAGAACGAACTATCCAACTCATCTCAAGGTCATTTCCAGTCAGTTCCTCTTGAGTTCACACAGAAGAGATGGTGTGTTCATTTGATTAACATTCAATATTTTACCTGAAAAATAGTATTTAGATTATGCTATGTTTCTTTTGTAATAAATACCACTTGTTTTGAGATTGTATGTGAAGACACATACTTTTTTGTGGCTTAAGTGTTTATCTCTTTCTATGTACACCACATTTTGATGTCCACATCTTATTAAATTCACAAAAGTGATTTATATGCATAGAAAGAAAGCGTATAAAATGCACGGAGCTAAAGTGTGTACGTCAATGTTTTCAAATAACTATATCTTCTTCCAGTAAAATATGTGACTCTGGAGCACAAAACATAATGATCAGTTTTTCGAAATTGATATTAATGCATAATCTGGAAGCTGAATAGATAAACTTTCCATTGATGTCTGGTTTGTTCGGAGGACAGTATTTGTCTGAGATACAACTATTTGAAAATCTGGAATCTGAGGGAGCAAAAAAAATCTAAATATTGAGAAAATCATCTTTAAAGTTGTTCAGATGAAGTTCTTAGCAATGCATATTACTAATAAAAAAATGAAGTTATTATATATTTACAGTAGGAAATTTACTAAATATCTTCATGGAACATGATCTTTGACATCAATTATTACCAAGGTCAGCTAAGACTCCCTAAATCCAATTGTTTTAATTTAACATCCATCAGTTGTTCAAACCGAACATGCTGCGACTCACGAGCCGAGAACAATGGGAGGAACCCAAATCCTCTGCAATCTTCTCCTCTTTTCTTCCCCGGCACAATGACGGCTCTCTCAGCGCTCTTCCACAGCTCCACAATAGCTGCTTATTTGGGAAGCACTTTGGATAGAGCTGCAGTCTTGACAGGGTGCCATTATACGGGCTGTGAGATTTAGACACACACCCTTTCGGCAGAAAAGCACGTTCATTAAAGGCCCAAGCGCGTCACATTTGACACCCGAGTGCACTTTGAGAATAAACGCTCACGTGGTTAATAGCCGCAGTGTAAGTGTATAGATCTGACCATCCATACAGAGAAAGAGAGAATGCATGTGTGAAAGAATAAGAGCGGCAGCGTAGATGAGTTTTGAATTATAGCTTGTTCTCCGGTCTGTCAATATCAGACAGAAAAGTGTTTCAAGGGCTTGACTTTGTTTTGGTTCACCTCTGATTACCTTCATAATCTAGCAAACGTTCTCTGCAGTCCAAACACACACACACACACACACACACACACACACACTCTCCGTCTTTGTGCTTGACGTAGTGATTGCCTCGTATTTAACACTTTTTTCTAGCACAAAACACTTCTCCAATACAGATCACGGCCGACCGTGGCTCATTTCAATCTTTGAAAGGTGTTTTTTTGATTCCATCAGCAGAAAGCGTTGTCAGCCGTGACAAAGGCCATTCGTTAACACGCTCACAGGGAGAGAATATGCACTGCTTTTCAGCAGGTTTTAAGAATATTTAGAGGTCCTTTGGGGACTGACGTTGAATTTGCATTTAAATTTGCCATTCTGGATTTTTGGACTGAAAATTCACCTTGAATAAAAGCCATTACTGGCGTTTAAGGGAAGCTCTGACGCTGACGTGTTAACCTTTAGAAGTGCTGATAACCACAGCGTTGTGTGCGAAACGTGGGAAAGTGGACGGCAAATAGACTGTAATCGCCTCGTTCGCAGCTTGTTGACCTTAATGCTGATCTGTATTCATCTTCTTATGGTTGCCAGATCCTCAGTCAGAAGGGAATTTGATCACAGATCGCAATTAAAATCATCAGTAAATTGGAGCTGCTGATTGCCTGAGCGCCGTTGAGAGCTGTGCGAGTGGATATGAAGGACAAGCTCAATCTAAAAGTCATGCCTGATCTTATACACGCTTATTACCTGTGCGTTTTAGGTTTTTGCACATATGGTTTGGTTTTCTGATTGAACCCGAGTTTGATACTGACAATTTTTTCTTACTGTTGCAAGTGTATATGTCACAATTCTGACAGTCTTTATATGAAGTGTGAGCTAAGATCTTGCAATTCTGACTTTGCATCTCACAATTTTGACTTTATATCTGGACTTAACATTTCGCAATTCTGACTTTACATCTCAGTTTTTACTTTACATCTCGCAATTCTGACTTTACATCTCAGTTTTTACTTTACATCTCGTAATTCTGACTTTACATCTCACAGTTTCGACTTTACATCTCGCAATTCTGACTTTACATCTCAGTTTTTACTTTACATCTCGCAATTCTGACTTTACATCTCAGTTTTTACTTTACATCATGCAATTCTGACTTTACATCGCGCAATTCTGACTTTACATCTCAGTTTTTACTTAACATCTCGCAATTTTGACTTTACATCTCACTTTTTACTTTACATCTTGCAATTTTTACTTTACATCTTACAATTTTTACTTTACATCTCAAAATTTTGACTTTACATCTCACAATTTTGACTTTACATCAGACTTTACAGATCACAATTTTGACTTTACATCTCGCAAATCTTACTTTACATCTCACAGTTTTTACTTTACATCTCAGTTTTGACTTTACGTCTCGCAATTTTTAATTTACATCTAAGTTTTTACTTTACATCTCACAAATCTGAGTTTACATCTCACAGTTTTTACTTTACATCTTGCAATTCAGACTTTACATCTCAGTTTTTACTTTACATCTCGCAAATCTGACTTTACATCTCCCAGTTTTGACTTTACATCTTGCAGTTCTGACTTTAGATCTCAGTTTTGACTTTACATCTCGCAATTTTGAATTTACATCTCAGTTTTTACTTTATATCTCACAAATCTGACTTTACATCTCACAAATCTGACTTTACATCTCACAGTTTTTACTTTACATCTCAGTTTTTCCTTTACATCTTGCAAATCTGACTTTACATCTCCCAGTTTTGACTTTACATCTCGTAATGCTGACTTTAGATCTCAGTTTTGACTTTACATCTCACAAATCTGACTTTACATCTCACAGTTTTGACTTTACATCTTGCAGTTCTGACTTTACATCTCACAGTTTTGACTTTACATCTTGCAGTTCTGACTTTAGATCTCAGTTTTGACTTTACATCTCGCAATTTTGAATTTACATCTCAGTTTTTACTTTATATCTCACAAATCTGACTTTACATCTCACAAATCTGACTTTACATCTCACAAATCTGACTTTACATCTCACAGTTTTTACTTTACATCTCGTAATTCTGACTTTACATCTCACAGTTTTGACTTTACATCTTGCAGTTCTGACTTTAGATCTCAGTTTTGACTTTACATCTCGCAATTTTGAATTTACATCTCAGTTTTTACTTTATATCTCACAAATCTGACTTTACATCTCACAAATCTGACTTTACATCTCACAAATCTGACTTTACATCTCACAGTTTTTACTTTACATCTCAGTTTTTCCTTTACATCTTGCAAATCTGACTTTACATCTCCCAGTTTTGACTTTACATCTCGTAATGCTGACTTTAGATCTCAGTTTTGACTTTACATCTCACAAATCTGACTTTACATCTCACAGTTTTGACTTTACATCTCGTAATTCTGACTTCACATCTCACAGTTTTGACTTTACATCTCACAATTCTGACTTTCACAGAATTCTGATTTTACATCTGACGATTTTGACTTTATATCTAACAATTCTAACTTTGCATCTAACAATTATTTATTTATTTTTTGTTGTTGGATTGTTTCTAGACCATAAATTTTTTCAACAATTATTTCTTCATTTTTGTCTAGAGATTATATCATTCAATCTTGCCTTTTTTTCTTCAGAATACTGAGATTCAAAATTGTAATACCTTTTTACATTCTTCATTCAATGGGAGAAACAAAGCTTCCATACTGTTTCACCTTCAAACAGTAAAACACTGTAAATAATCCTCTTTGTTGAATATACACCTGCAAAACAAAAGCTGGAGGACAGCGTCCATTATCTTCAGTAATTTGGTTGCATTATAACACTTCAGTGTTGATGAGTAACATCTGCAACAGTAATGATCCCAAACACTACACTGAGTACTACATCCCATAATGCAAAGCTCTTGAGTCAACATTTAACATCAAGTGTGATAAATTAATAAATTAGAGTCTATATCATTGTGATTTTAACATTCTTGGTGTATTTGATCTTACATATTTTTAAATATCTAAAACCTTTTTTTTTGCATTATTAATTTTTTCTGGTCTTTTTTTAATTGATTTATTATATGTATTTACTTTCATAAATGTTATTTGGTTTAATTATTATTATTATTATTGTTTTTTTGAGAAGCTACTAAAAGCATTATATAAACTAGTTTATAACAGAAGTCAGTGTAGTGTAAATGCAGTAGTATTCTGAACAGTGCTTCAGTCCTCTGTAAACTCTCACAACTCTTCTGCTGGATTTTGATAATTGCAGACACAAAATTGCCACCTCATTTTTACCCCGTTTCTAATTATTGAGCTCTTCAGCATTGACAGCTACAGGGAACTAAAAATAACACACACACACACACACACACACGCATGCACGGAGAGCAGCTGAACATTGGTGTGCAATTACACTCCTGCAATTACGGCTCTATTGTAAAGCAGGGCATTATGGGGGATTTGCTCTCATTGCAATTAAAAAAATGGGACAAATCTCCTTCCACATGCACATGCAATTTAGATATTGTGTGTCATACTCAGGGCAGAAATACTCAGAGTTTTGACACCTGGGCCCGTATTCATAAAGAATCTTAATGCAAAAAGTAACTCCTAGTGACAAAATTCTAAGAAAATTCTTAGAAATGTGGGCGTTTACTCTTAAAATTAAAGAAAAAATCCTAGTAAAGAAAAAAAAGTAATTCAGAAAGCATCTTAACCCTTAAAAGAGGTATTAAGGTCAAACTTGTTAGGAGCACAGATGAGGACTTTTAAGAGTCTTAAGAGTTTCTTTAGCAGAGGAGAAAATGGCAGAAAGACGAAGAGGCAGAAGAAATGTGTTGCAGACAATGGATGACAGTGAGATAATAAGACGCTATAGATTAGATCGTGCAGGGATCATGTTTGTGACTTATCTTATTAGAGACGTGCTAACATCTCCGACACAGCGCAGAAATGCCATAGCGCCAGAAATTAAGGTAATTACTACATTACGATATTTGGCAACTGGGAAAATGCAACAATGCAATAGTGATGATTTGGGTCTGTCACAACCTTCTGTAAGCAGAGTGATCACACAAACAATTACAGCACTTTCAGAACATCTTATTGTGTCACAGTTCATTTCGTTTCCACTGAACATTCCCACCTTGCAAGCTCAAAAAAACTGCATTTATGAATATAGCAGGCTTATAGGTGCGCACAAGCAGGGGGAATGAAGCGTTAATAGTTTATGCTATACGCTCCCATGTCTGCTTCTTGTCCCTTGCTGTGACACCCGGCCCGAATCTTCCTTTAAGAATTAAACACTGTTCCTCTGTCCAGTTTGGCTTTCTCGCCCTTCATGGTTTTGATTCCATGTTTGATACATTAAAACCAACATTCAAGCCACCACTTAAATAGGACAGCAATCACTGTAATTGGAAAGAGTGGAACAATTTTTAGCATTCTAAGCCAATCAAATACCTTATAGGAAAGTAAAAGCATGGTAAATAAAAAAAAGGATTTATGTACAGTACACACATATAATGTGTGTGTGTGTGTGTGTGTGTGTGTGTGTGTGTGTGTGTGTGTGTGTGTGTGTGTGTGTGTGTGTGTGTGTGTGTGTGTGTGTGTGAGAGAGAGAGAGAGAACGATCAAAAAGGAAAAATTACCCATGTAAATTCAAAGTGAGAATTAGAATAGACCCTATACTTAAAATCACTCTTTTTTTCCTTCTTGGACAACCAACCAATCACAGTCTTCAAAAGATTGTGTCCTACGGGGTCAACCCCGCCCTTCACTAAGATGAAAGTTTTTGTCTTTTCCTTACTCAGAGTTGCT
>NW_026775124.1:0-5000 GCF_963082965.1 Carassius carassius | reverse complement strand
AGACAGAGAAATGAGATTGGGCCTAAGTGTTGATTCAATCCAGTTTAATGTTGATTCAGTCAGATCAGTGTTGATTCAATCCAGTTTAATGTTGATTCAGTTCAGTTCAGTGTTGATTCAGTTCACTTCAATCTTGATTCAGTCAGTTCAGTTTTGATTCAGTTCAGTTCAATGTTGATTCAGTCAGATCAGTGTTGATTCAGTTCAGTTTAATGCTGATTCAGTTCACTTCAATCTTGATTCAGTTCAGTTTGATGTTGATTCAGTCAGATCAGTGTTGATTCAGTTCACTTCAATCTTGATTCAGTTCAGTTTGATGTTGATTCAGTCAGATCAGTGTTGATTCAATCCAGTTTAATGTTGATTCAGTCAGATCAGAGTTGATTCAATCCAGTTTAATGTTGATTCAGTCAGATCAGAGTTGATTCAATCCAGTTTAATGTTGATTCAGTCAGATCCGTGTTGATTCAATCCAGTTTAATGTTGATTCAGTCAGATCAGTGTTGATTCAGTTCAGTTTAATGTTGATTCAGTCAGATCAGTGTTGATTCAGTTCAGTTTAATGTAGATTCAGTCAGATCAGTGTTGATTCAGTTCAGTTTAATGTTGATTCAGTCATATCAGTGTTGATTCAATCCAGTTTAATGTTGATTCAGTCAGATCAGAGTTGATTCAATCCAGTTTAATGTTGATTCAGTCAGATCCGTGTTGATTCAATCCAGTTTAATGTTGATTCAGTCAGATCAGTGTTGATTCAGTTCAGTTTAATGTTGATTCAGTCAGATCAGTGTTGATTCAGTTCAGTTTAATGTTGATTCAGTCAGATCAGTGTTGATTCAGTTCAGTTTAATGTTGATTCAGTCATATCAGTGTTGATTCAGTTCACTTCAATCTTGATTCAGTCAGATCAGTGTTGATTCAGTTTAGTTTGATGTTGATTCAGTTTTAATGCTCTACTGAAGAAAGTTTTTCATTTAGTAATTTTAGTGTTTCAACATTAAACTGACTATATATTAGTATAGTTTTAGTATAGTCTAATTTTTATTTCAAGTTCTTCATTTAAACTTTTTATTTTATTTCAGGTTTATTTCAATGAACAAAAGCATGTTAATAGCCTTAGTTCACCACAGTAACCCTGGTGATCTGAATGATTTTTAAAGGTGATCCTGATTTCAGTCCTTCCCCATTCAAGAACCCAGGTCAAGTGCGATTGAAACTGACTTGCCTAAAGAAACCCACAATGATTTCAGTAAACATCCTATTTCTAACCACATGAATGTGTGTGAACCAGTGCAGATGTGTGTATATGATTATACAGGGACAGTAGATTGGTGCTAAATCTAAGAATGTGGAATGATCCTGAAACTCTTTATTATATGATGCTGCTAGAAGGAATATAGTGTTATCAATTTACAGCTCTCACTGTTTTCATCCCTGTCTGTTATGTATTTATACTTTCCCATTTTGTCTTTTTAACACAAATAGTATCATTACTCTCTCTCTCTCTCTTTCTCTATCTCTCTCGTTCTCCCGCAGGGAGCTGTGTATCTCCTTATGAGTGATGAGGGTAATTTCAACCAAACGATCATTTCACCCCTCACACACACACACACACACACACACACAGTGTGTAAGTGGAGGCATTTGTTGTGGTGTCTCCTGCTGTGGGCAGTGACGTGTTCAATGAAGAGTTTATCATATTTAAAAACAGATTTACACCCAAACGAGAAGCAAATTGTTTCAGTGAGATGAGAGGCAGATACATGCAATGATTGTTTATTAGTAATTGTCATAAAAAGTCTGATGAGTATTAACGGAAGCTTTTGTTACCAAAATGATCAAAAATGCCTCACAAATTCCAGATAAACACAATTAAACTAATCATTTTCAGCTGTCACAATTGAATGTGAAAATAAGTGTCACTTCGATCCTTGTCTGTTGCATCAGATTGCTTTTTACACGTGTTTTTGCTCCATTGAGTCTTTAACCAATCACACACAGTTCTGTTGAGATTATGAACGAATGGCTGTTCAGACTGAATTCTGCACATTAGTGAATTCTCTCATCATAAACAACATATAAAGTGCATATACAATTTAAATTAGAGATTAATTTAGTAGATTCAGTGATTATGACAGATTGTTTATCATATCTTGCGCTAGACTAAACTAACATCATGGACTCAATATGATGTGATGTTTCCCCAAACACAAAAATGTTTCACACATATGGATTCTATTAAATTACATTAATAATCATTACTACAATATCACAAGCAATGATCAACAATAATGGTTTTTGCCATAATATATATATATATACACAATATATATACTCTGTAATGAGTTCCTGATTTTAAATATATAGAATTTATGTATAATTTTATAAAGTTATTAATATTAGTATTAGTGTAAAAGTATTTAAATTAAAGTAATTGGTGAAATTAATTTGCAACAAAATCAACGCATTTAAACTAAATTATGATTGTTTTTTCTTCTTTTTATCTCCTAAATTAAAAGTTTTATCTCATCATTCTGACTTTATCTCATAATAATTATATTTTATGTATTTTATATATAATTTTGACTTTTTTTATATCATGACTTTTTCATTATCAGTGTCATAATTTATCCATTATGTCACAATTATGACTTTTAAAGTCAAAGTTTTGACTTACCAAAGCATGATTTTTGGAAGCTTATTTCTGCCACATAAACAAAAACAAACAAAAAATTTATGGAATTTTTATTTTACAATTCTGACTTTTTCCTTTGTTGTTCACAATTCACACTTCTCGTCTCATAATTGCATGAAACAAACTACAAATTGCAAGATATATAGAAAAAAGTCAGAATTGTGAGAAAGCAAAGTCGCAGTATTCCTTGATATCAAGTCAAAAATGATAATTGTGCTCACTGTGCATGTGCGAACGTTTCTACCCCTGGTTTGAATCTTGTTTTAATGCTGGAAATGAGACAAAAGAGCTCATTTTCTCATTGTGTCATTAATCAAAGAGCTGAATGGAATTACTCCAGTGTTTTTTCAGAGGAACCCTCCCTGATTTCCTCCTGAGAACTGGCCGTTCTTGTTCAGAAAGTGCATTGGTTCGGGCTGAACGATCTGTCGTCTCTCATTCGCCGGGCCTTCATTCTGTCCTCCGCTGGGACGAGCCTGCGAACCTCTGCTGTCTCTGCTGATCATCTGCTTAAGTGACAGCACACACAGAGCTAACCAGAGCTCTGACAAACCCAAATAAGTCAGCGCTGAACACCACAGATCACTGCTTTCAGAGGAAATACACAGGAGCCGTAAGAAAGAAGAACATCAGGACTGTGACTGTGTTCAAAGTGAGCAAAGCTGAGCTCATCTAAAGCATTGTTATGTTAATGAGTAGACGTGAATCATTATCCTGTCATTGTAACGTCTATATATGGAAGGCCAATTATGCCATGTAAGAAAGAAAAAAAATCATGCTTTGGTAAGTCATGATTGTGACTTTAAAAATCACAATTATGAGATAATAGTCAACATTATGACATGCTAGGTTATAACTATGAGATAAGTCAGAATCATGATTTTACATAATCGGAATTGACATAATTATAGGGTTTTAAAAATTTCAATTAAGATATAAATAGTAATTTTGTTTTGCCATCATTTTGACTTCATATAACGATATATATTCTAATATATCATAATTTCGACTTTTCTTCTGATTTTAAAGTCACAATTATTGCTTGCCATTGACACTCTCAATTTCGACTTTTAAAATCAATTTCAATTTAATAACATTTTCGACTTGATATGTTATACATTTTTATCTCAATTATGACTTTACATGTCGTAATTATGACACGCTAATTGACAAAAGACATACTAAGTCGAAATTGACATGCTAGGACATAATTACGAGATTAAAAGTTTTAATTATGACATGTCAAGTTGAAATTATTACATACTAAATCGATATTATTTTTAAAAGTCAAAATTTACTTGAAAATTGAAAATATGATATAGAGAGTAGAAATTTACATAAAAATTAATGGGCTAATTATAAAATACTAAGTCAAAATGTACATATATAGTCATAATTATGAGATAAAAGTCAAAATTATGAATTTAAGTCGAAATTGAAACTAAATCATAATTATCATTTTTTTTATCTTTGCCTTTTTATCTCATTAGTTTTCTCCATTTTAATTTAGTATGCAATAAAATTGTCATTTAGTTTGTCAGTTAGTATGTAATAAAGAAGTATGTCATTTTAAAGTCAAAATTTCTATTTACCAAAACATGATTTTTTTTTCTTTGTCATTTTGTTTCTGCAACAGAATAAAATAATAATAATAATAAAAAAAACACTTTTTGTTTTGCATTTTGACTTTTTTTCTCTTTTGCAAATTCTCCGAATCGAAGAAAAATCTCAGAATAGCAAGGAAAAAGTCAGAATTATAAGATAATAAAGTTGCCATTATGCTTTTTATTCCTTCATATCAAGTTAAAAATGCCAATTATGCTCACTGTGCATGCACTGAAGTTTAGCATAAATGCACAGGTAAACAAATGTATAAAACTTATTGCAGAGTTTATTTAAAGAAACATCATTCCTGTAGATCATGGGTTTGATTCCCAGGGAATGCATATCTCATTTTATCCAAGTCACTTTGAATAAAAGCGATAAAAATCAAGTTAAGCTCATTTAAGATCATAGGTTAATTACATATGGATTAAATGGATGGATAAAAAGGGAAGAATATTATAGATGTGGCCAAATAAGTCATGTGTGCGGAGGTGATAGAAATCCATTTTACATTTTATCCTCGAGTGAAGAGACATCCCAGAATTCCTGCTGTATAAAGACCATTAACATCACATTATGCAGATGGAAAGAGCCAGTCTAGGGCTAAAGGCCAACCTCAGCACATTTAACAGTCTGACTTTCCTCTTCCTCTGCCCTGTGAAGGGTGTTTTCAATTAGATTGCAGCTAATTTCATCTACA
>NW_026775121.1:0-2000 GCF_963082965.1 Carassius carassius | reverse complement strand
TGCATTTGATCAAATAAATGCAGATTTTGTAAGCATAAAGATAAAAAAAATCTTATTGACAAAAATCTTGAATGGTATATATTAATTGTTTTTATTTCAAATTAAAATAATACATAAATAAATGACAATATAAAACTACGTTTTTTTGTATAAAACTTACGGGTTCCAGTGCTCTTTGGAGATCCTGTAGAGGCTGGCAAACATGATAGGCAGGATTACACTAGAGTTCTCCTCAATCAGACTCATGATATACTCATTGTTCCAGTAGTACAAGGCTCGTTCTGCCACCTGAAACAATATCAAACTCCATTTTAAATATTGTAATATCAGTTGTGATCTACATACGGATTTTAGACTGCAGAACCTGATTTAACCTAAAACCTTTAGTGGAAAACTATTAGTGGAAGCAGAGTTGATTTAGTTTGAGCAATGGATCTTATTCTTGATTTATATTTAATAGATTTTATGCCCAAAATGTTGTGATATTAATGATGACACATGCTTACTGATCTTTACAATGGACTAGTAATGTGAACAAATATGGAGAACGGTTCCTTTCACTCGTAAACAGAAAATAGAGAACCTGTGATGGTACAGCGATGGGAACTTGCTTTCGAAAATCTTCATGTTGAAGTTTCTTGGCTATTACAAGACATTACAGGGTTTGTGAGGAAGATTTAGGGTGGGGTGTGTTTACCTGAAAATGGGGGCTGGACACACATCTAGCAATCTGTTTGAAGAGCAGCTCTTGGATCTTAACAAACTGAGTTGGCTCGATCACATCTAGAATCTCCTCCAACTCTCCAAGAAACATAACCTACAAAAAAAAAAAACAATGCGGTCGAGGGTACAAAAACATTTAGGAAAAGTGTAAAGCATTTCTCTTGAAAAAAAGATAATTTAGTGGAAGAAATCATATTTCTCACTTGCTAAAATATATTATGTTTTGGTAGAAGTTGCAAGAATTAAACAGTTTAATTCTGAGATTGAGATTAAATTAAAAAATTAAAATTATGATAATAAGGCATCACCTCTTTTTGACTGCATGTTTTTGGCCAAAACTTCAACAAGCCTCTGATAACCTACAAAAAAAAAAATATCCAACTTGTGAAAATGCTTTAGAAACAAGCTGAAACTTGATTAAGAATGAGGAAGATAATAGTGACAAGGAACACTTACAGGTTCCGTTAACGTGGGATCTTTCTCTAGGAACTGTACAATACAATAGGCCAGCTAGAAGAAGAGATTACTTCAGATTAAAATACATGCATTTCAAATGTTTAGATTCATAAACAAGCATGTAAACAGGGAATCGGTTTCTTCTGCCCCTGAAATGTAAGAGAGCAAGCACAGACATGTGTACAAGTAACAAACAGCGGCGTGTCTGTACCTGGGCATGGAAGAGAGACAAGCTCCTCACTGAGTGCAGAGGCAGCAGCACTTTCACCAGGAACTGTTTGTGCTCAGCTTTGAGAGGAAGCGCAAAACCATTGATGATGCTGTAAAACCAGAGATGTGTGAGACTTCTGATATGACACTGATAACCATGAAAGTAATTGATAATATACAAACTTCTAAATGTCTCAGGGCTGAGGAGACAGGGTGGAGTAAAATAAAACAGGAATATGCCTTCTGTGGGTCACCTTTTATGTCTTTCCAAACTCTTTATTTCCTGATTTAAATTTCTCCACATCACTGCCAACCAAAGAATAGGTCCTAAAATATGACTTACCTTCCCAAAATCTCCAGCAGTTCAGCTATGCCACTGAAGTGCTCGGTCTCATATACAAAACTGTCAGAGCAGGAGAGGAGAAAAAAAAAAAAAACATACATCAGAATAACAATATTTCATTAGTATATTCGCAACAAAAACACTTGACAGTTATTTACCAAAGAAAAATGTTGTTGATTTGTTTGCGGATGAAGGCCCTGAGGCCGAGGAACTTTCCATAGATTCTGTGCAGAACTGTCTTCAAGCAGTCCCTCTCTCGTGGATCCTC
>NW_026775120.1:0-95000 GCF_963082965.1 Carassius carassius | reverse complement strand
TTAAATATTTTGTATCATCTCATTAATATTTATAAGAACAGTTTTAATATAATATTTAATTATTTGTGGTTATAGCTTTTAAGAGTATGATTATTTATAACACAATGAACATGTTGCATCCACTTTTACAATGGATTATATTTCTCATAGTTATAATATTCTATAAGTCTCATATCTTGCCATTTTTTTATGCTACTTTACTTAAAGCAGTCAAAGACCACTTATAAGTAGAAATAATAATAATAAAAACTTTTTTAGGCTCTCAAACAGCCATAAGATCAGATCATATGAATGTGTAATATGACACATTTGCTTTTAACAATTTATATTATAATAAATATATCAAAATAAAATGTAACCATATAAAACATAGCGTTTTTTTTTTCCGTTAGATTATTAAGCTCACATCAATTAATAAACATTAGCTCCACAGGAAACACTCAACATCTAACCACTCCGCTATAGTAAGATACTGTGCAGATCTTAAACAGTGCCAAGATATGATACAGTCCATTATACTGAAAATAAAGTAGATTTAATATGGTGTTCATTGTGTGTTATAAATAATCATACTCTTAAACTTATAACCACATATATGTAAGTATTATGATGTATTATAATTGTTATGATTATTCATGAGTTGATATAACATATAATAAGGGTTTTTATAATGAATTATGCATTCATTATAATGCCTTAAGAATACCCTTATAATGTTTTATAAATATGGGCTTCATAGAAAGTGTTACCGGCTTTCCTTTTCTTTTCTTTTTTTTTTGCTTTTGTTAATTATATAATGAAAAGAAAACAGATAGAATACAGAAAGATTACAGAAGCAAATGTTAGTTTAAAAAAAATAAGAAAACAAGAAGTTAGCAAATTAATAGAGTGCAAGTCTAAAAGGGAAGGGAAGCAAAACCCTTTTTAGAATAGAATTAGAATAGTGAGTGTTAAAGTTAGAGAGTCAAATAAAGATGGAAGAGATGTGTTTTAAGCCGATTCTTGAAGATGGCTAAGGACTCAGCTGCTGGGATTGAGTTGGGGAGGTCATTCCACCAGGAGGAACATTTAATTTAAAAGTCTGTAAAAGTGACTTTGTGCTTCTTTGGGATGGCACAATCAAGTGACGTTCACTTGCAGAACGCAAGCTTCTAGAGGCACATAAGTCTGAAGTAACAAATTTAGGTAAATGGGTGCAAAGCCAGTGGTAGTTTTGTAGGCAAACATCAATGCCTTGAATTTTATACGAGCAGCTATTGGAAGCCAGTGCAAATTGATAAACAGAGGTGTGACATGTATTCTTTTTGGCTCATTAAAAATTAATCTTGCTGCCGCGTTCTGTATTAATTGTAAAGGTTTGATAGAATTGGCTGGAAGACCTGCCAAGAGAGCATTGCAATAGTCCAGCCTGGACAGAACAAGAGCTTGAATAAGGAGTTGTGCAGCATGATCCGAAAGAAAGGGTCTGATCTTAAATGAAGATCTAAAATATCAGTTTACATTTCCAAACATTCATTTTGCTATTAATTTTAATAATAATCTAGTGAGATTTTTTAATGCACAAGCAGTCTAACAACAGCCGGCGCTCCACATGGAGATCTGATCTCATCATCATCGAATCTGTCTGTGATTACATGAAGAAACAGATGAAACTAGAGCTGAAACAACGAATCCATTTAATCGATTAAAATCGATTATTAAAATAGTTGTCAACTAATTTAGTCATCGATTCGTTGCAAAATAACTTTTATTTGCCGTAAGCGGCTAATTTCGTGCATATTTCAAATCCGCGGTGACCAAAGTGTGGCAGTAATGAGCCACCGGAGGTTTTACTCAGCCAGTACAGCAGGAGAAGTAGCGAATAGCCAAAGCTGGCCTCGTTTTATGTCACGTGCTTCCCGAACAGCGTCTCTGCAGCATTCAGCGTGATGTGGGAGTACTATACTTTGAGCCTTCAAAAAAGGGGACGTTCACATATCGCGTCTTTTGCGCGCTCAAGTTCGTTATTTCCAACACCGCACCGCATCGAGTTAAAAACATTTCAACTTTTCAGAATGCAGCAAGCGCACCGCGGGTCATGTGACAAGAACTAACCAATCAGCTTCATCCTTTCCCGTAACAACGTTAAAAGCTCAGTCAAGATGAAAGGAACAGCTGATCATAGTTGTATATGGATTTCCATTTTGAAATAAATTTAGTAGCAGAGCTACTGCAAGCGATATTTTGAGCTGCAAATCCATTTATCCTTTGTTGAAATTTCTGCGTCTTCAAGGAGAGAGCACGTCATGGTTGCTTATCAAAGGCAGACGCCTCAGGGGCGCTTCTGCACGAGCGCTTTGGAAAGAAGGAGAAAGCGGTGCGCCTAGCGTTTTCCACACGTTTTTAGACGCGATTTGTGAACGGCCCCTAAGACTTTCCTTTGTGCAGATTCTCCAGTACAATGTTGTTTGCAAATGTTTAGTCGTAAAAGCTGATAACATTGCTTTTTAACAGTTAACATTTAAAGCTTTACAAACATGTTCTGTGATCAGTTTGTCGTTTACCAGTTCAAAATTCAGTCGTGCAGCCTAATAATGACTGAATGAGAGAGGTAAATGTTTAAAGATATTTGAAATTGACTTTTGTTTCTAAGTATTCACTGCTCTTTTTCACACAGCAGGTTTTTTTGTGTGTGTCCAATTTTTTTTTCTGCACAACCTTCTGATGGATTTTACTTTAAAATGTGTGCTCCATTCAGGTTTCATGCCACTGGCACTTTATTCGAAGGATTGTCTACAATTTCACAGCAAAAGCTATAAAGCTGTTTCCAAGTAAATAATAAAATGCAATGCACTGCAATTTTATTCTGTTTTATCCTTATTCTTCGTGAAAATATGTTCTGAAAGATTCCTTAATAAGCTATGTTCAGGATGTTAAACTACTTTAGGAGCTCTAAGGACTGCCATGGTGAAAACATTATTTGAAATCTCCTTGTGAAATTTGCTAGAGTATGGGTCAGTGTTTTGATTGCAAAAGAGTTCGACAAAGGATTACTAACACAATAAAACAACTCCAGGTATATTTTTGATGAGGATATGACAGTGCAAAATGGTTAAAATCTCTTAAAAATCTACGCTGAAGGATAAAGACCATTTATTAATAATTTACTTGGGGAAAAAATTGAAAAAAATTGAAAAAAAATATAAGTACATAAACCGATTAATCGTAAAAATAATCGACAGATTAATCGATTATCAAAATAATCGTTAGTTGCAGCCCTAGATGAAACTGAGACAAACTAAATCCAGAAGAACTGTGGTCCTGTTACAAATGAGGTAGTGCTAAACGTAAAACAAAGGGAGAGAAGAGGATCTGGAACAAATAAGGAGTTTACTGATGACAAAGGGGGTACAGACTATATTAACAAGATTACATTAACAACGATATCAACATTCAGGTAAGCACTCACATACAGCTTTGACAATGATAAACATTCACGGACGAGGAGGAACTGAACAGAACGGGTATTTATACACACAGAAGGTGATGAGGGAACAAGAAACAGGTGAGGATCAATCAATTAACTAAAACAAGAACAGGAAGACCAAAAAAGGAAACAGAAAGTTCATAAACGTGACAGTTCGCCCCCTCCCAGAACGGTGCGTCCTCGCACCGCAAGAGGAATACCAGCGGAGGGAGGGTGGGGGTTCTGGAGGCGGTCGAGGAGCAGGCCAGGAGCAGGTGACGAGGGAGCATGGAGGTAGGGACCAGGGCGGAGTGGATGGAGGGAGGAGCCCGGAGCAGGAGGAGCCAGATGGTCCACCAGAGACCAGCCAGGACGGAGATCCATGGTGGAGTCGACGGCGGGAGGAGCCACGGTGGAGAAGCGGCCAACGACACCAGGGGGCCGACAGGAGGAGACTGCACCGGTGGGTGAGGAGCCCAAGATGGAGCAGCACAGCCGCAGAGCCAGGGTGACGTCGAGGATCCGGAGGGCCTAGGTGGAGCAGAAGGCTCTGGCAACCAAGGCGGAGGCGGGGTCCTGGAAGACCGCTGTGGAGCCGGAGTGACGGAGGATGACGGTGGAACCAGAGGGAAGGAGGAGCCTGACAGAGCCGGAGGGATGGAGTGACGAGGTGGAACCAGAGGAGTGGAGTCCCGAGGCGGCGGATGGTCTACGACTGACCAAGGTGGAGCCGGAGGGACGAGGGAGCCCGGTGGAGCAGGTGGGACGACAGGCCACGGTGGAGACGAGGGAGCTAAGAGCCAAGGCGGAGCCGCTGGGTCGAAGGACCGAGGAGTCGTCCAGGGCTCGGAGGCTGGAGGCGGAGACAGGGCCTTAACGCGCCAAGGCGTAGCTGGAGACTGGCAGTCCAGCGGCGAACCATCGCGCCCAGATGGCGCGGACTGAGGGTGAGCTGCGGGACTGACTGGCACCAGCAGGGATGACGAGGAACTGGCTGGTCTAGGAGGAGGAGAGAGAGAAAGGATGGGAGGAAACACAGGAGGATCAGGGCTGGACGGAACCAGCGGAAGTGGAGCAGAGGGACTGGCAGGTTTAGGAGGAGGTGGGAGAGGGAGGCTGGGAGGGAGTACAGGAGACACAGAAGATTCAGAGCTGGGCGGAACCAGCGGAGAGACAGAAAATTCATAACTGGGCGGAACCAGCGGAGAAACAGAAAATTCAGGGCTGGGCGGAACCAGCGGAGAAACAAAATTCATAGCTGGGCGGAACCAGCGGAGAAACAGAAAATTCAGGGCTGGACGGAACCAGCAGAGAAACAAAACTCAGGGCTGGACAGAACCAGCGGAGAAACAGAAAACTCAGGGCTGGACGGAACCAGCGGAAATGGAGCAGAGGAGCTGACTGGAGGAGGTAGGAGTGGGAGACTGAGAGGGTATACAAGGGGATCAGGGCTGGATGGAACCAGCGGAAAAACAGGGGATACAGGAATTACCTCCATAGACCAGTCCATTAGATCCATAAGTTGCTCCATATTTCCCGAGACCGAATACAGCTCACCCTCAGTCGCAGGAGTGTGGGCAGGGCTTTCCTCCACGCCCTCGATCTCCACGAGGACTCCCACGATGCACGGTGTTGCCGGCTCACACACCTGGTCAGTCGCGCTCTCGAGATCCTGCTTCCTGTCAGTGGATGGCTCGGGCTCTGCGGCTGCGGTGGGCTCTGGCTCCGTGTGTCGGGATGGTGGCTGACTGGTCTCTGGGTCGGGAGTGGGGCTGGAGATATCCTCTTCGGCGGTGCTGATGGTAAATGAAGATCCATTTTTCTCCAGCACCCACTCCACAAAAGCGGCGAAATCCTCTCGGGGACCGTTCGCTGGTAGGCGTGCCTTACTCCGCTCGCTCAGGCCGGTATAGAAAAAGTTAGAGAGCGAGCGGTCGGGGAAGTGAGTGAGGCACGCCAGATCTAAAAAGTCCCTGGTGTGGTCCTCCAGCGAATGGTCCAGTTGCTCCAGGCATAGGAGACGGACTGCTGGGATGGCCATTCCGGGAGAGGGAAAAATATATATAAAAAACCAAAAAGAAAGAAAAACGCCGCTAAACTAAACTGTTTAGGTCCGTGATTCTGTTACAAATGAGGTAGTGCTAAACGTAAAACAAAGAAAGAGAAGAGGATCTGGAACAAATAAGGAGTTTACTGATGACAAAGGGGGTACAGACTATATTAACAAGATTACATTAACAACGATATCAACATTCAGGTTAGCACTCACATACAGCTTTGACAACGATAAACAATCACGGACGAGGAGGAACTGAACAGAACGGGTATTTATACACACAGAAGGTGATGAGGGAACTAGAAACAGGTGAGGATCAATCAATTAACTAAAACAAGAACAGGAAGACCAAAAAAGGAAACAGAAAGTTCATAAACGTGACAGGTCCTATCTCCAAGACGCTTGAAGAAACCCTACTGCAAAGCAATGTGCAAGTGTACAGTGTACTGGACAAAAGCTGTTTTAAATGCAAAGGTTGGTCACACCAAGTGTTGATTTGATTTAGTTAATAGAAGTTAATTGATAAATAAAATCCATGTATGACTATAATTTTGAAAGCATCCTTACTTTACAGCATATTTACGCAAGTGCCTAAAACTTCTCACAGTACTGTAGCTTTGGAAGCAGGTTTCTTAAAATATCTTGAAGATGTTGCTACAGTTCTTCTGGATTAGTTTTGTCTCAGTTTCATCTGTTTCTTCATGTAATCACAGACAGATTCGATGATGATGAGATCAGATCTCCATGTGGAGCACCAGCTTTTGTTAGACTGCTTGTGCATTAAAAAATCTCACTAGATTATTATTAAAATTAATAGCAAAATGAATGTTTGGAAACTGATATTTTCTACTGACACTACAGCAAAAGATATAAATAACTGGCTTAAAAACCTTTTTTGGGTGAAAATACTAATGTGCCTAAGACTTTTGCAAAGTACTGTACTTTACAAAAAACATTGTTGCTACTTTATAAAGAATGAGCAGACAGTGACAGACAGCACTCATTTTAACTAAATATCAGAGTGATTGACAGAGATACAGTAGAAACAAATTATCTGTGGTTTTGTATTAAATAATGACCCAGATCATGAAATACATTTATTAGGCTTAGAGTAAGGGAAGCTTGGGAAATGAGAGCATCCAAGGAGCGTGTGAATGCTATGGATTTATTTTTAATATTTTTAATGTTCTTTAATGTTCCCCTTAGTTTTTTGTGCCCCTTTTTTTGTTGTTGTTTTTTTTTTTTTTTTTTTTTTGTGGAAGTATCGGTTCAGGCACCGTTTAGGCACCAGTACCATTTCAAAAGTATCAATATGGCACTGGTATCATAAAAAACCCAATCGATATCCAACCCTAGTGATGCCATGTAGACAGAGAAGAGAAGTGGTCCAAGAACTGAGCCCTGAGGCACCCCAGTACTTACTTGTTGCAACTTGGACACCTCACCTCTCCAAGATACTTTGAAGGACCTATCTGAGAAATAAGATTCAAACCACTGGAGTGTGGTTCCAGAGATGCCCTTTGCCAGTAGGGTTGACAGGAGGATCTGGTGGTTAACCGTGTCAAAAGCAGCGGACAGATCAAGCAGGATAAGTACTGAAGATTTGGATTCCGCTCTTGCCAGTCTTAGAGCTTCAACAACTGAGAGCAAAGCCGTCTCAGTTGATTGTCCACTTCTGAAACCAGATTGGTTGCTTTCAAGGAGTGAGAAATTGTTCTGTGTGAGAAATGTAGAGACTTGGTTGAAGTTTGGAGACTTCTTCCTCAGAGAGTGAAGAGAAGGATGTGAATGAGTGCATGTTTTATATATATATATATATATATATATATATATATATATATATATTTATTTATGTTTTTTGTAAAAATTAATCAAGTATTTGGTGGGCGTTTGTGTTAGTCTATAGTATTTATCATTTGTTGAATATAAGAACAGTAGCAGCTTGTGGAATGTCCCCATTTTGCTGAGTGAACATTTTTGTGTGTCTGCATGTATTTTATTTTCATAAAATGAATCTGATGTCAAGCTGGATTCTAGATTCGTGTCTCTAGTTTCTATGGCAACAGGATGAAGGTATTTTCTGAGATGGTGGCAGACCACTGTGTGTGTTTCATAAACTCATGCCTTCACAAACAGTAAATGGAAATGTGTATGTGTGTGTGTTTGTAGGCCCGACACACAGAAGGTTCCATCTACTCCTCCTCCTCCTCCTCCTCCTCCTCCTCCTCCCCCTCCTCCACCCCCTCCTCCTGAGCCTGTTGCCCCGCCGGAGCCAGAGGAGGAGATTCTGGGCTCTGATGACGAAGAGCAGGAGGATCCGGCCGACTACTGCAAAGGTACCACACCTCTCTGTCTGTCTGTCTGTCTGTCTGTCTGTTAGGAGAGCCTCCAGGTTTCTGTCCATGTTCAGTAAGAGCTGGGCTGACACTGACCTGATTTATTTACATTTACATTTACATTCAGGCATTTAGCAGAGGCTTTTATCTAAAGCGACTTACAAATGTGGACAATGGAAGCAATCAAAATCAACAAAAGAGCAATGATATACAAGTGCTATAACAAGTCTCAGTTAGCTTTAATCCAGTACACATAGCAAGGGCTTTTAAATAATATAATACATAAAAAGAAAACAGATAGAATAGAAAAAGAATAGAGCAAACTAGTGTTAGAGGTCTTTTTTTTCTTTTGTTAATTGTATAATAAATGAAAAGAAAGCAGATAGAATTCAAAAGATTAGAAAGATGTGCTTCTTAGGGATGGCACAATCAAGCGACGTTCACTTGCAGAACGCAAGCTTCTAGAGGGCACATAAGTCTGAAGTAATGAATTTAGGTAAATGGGTGCAGAGCCAGTGGTAGTTTTGTAGGCAAACATTAATGCCTTGAATTTTATTCAAGCAGCTATTGGTAGTCAGTGCAAATTGATAAACAGAGATGTGACGTGCATTCTTTTTGGCTCATAAAAAATGTATCTTGCTGCCGCATTCTGGATTAATCGTAAAGGTTTGATAGAATTGGCTGGAAGACCTGCCCAGAGGGCATTGCAATAGTCCAGCCTGGACAGAACAAGAGCTTGAACAAGGAGTTTTGCTGCATGTTCAGACAGAAAGGGCTTGATCTTCTTGATGTTGAATAAAGCAAATCTGCAGGATCGGACAGTTTTAGCAATGTGGTCTGAGAAAGTCAGCTGATCATCAATCATAACTCCAAGGCTTCTAGCTGTTTTTGAAGGAGTTATGGTTGATGTGCCTAACTTCATGGTGAAATTGTTATGAAACGATGGGTTTGCTGGAATCACAAGCAGTTCTGTCTTGGCAAGGTTGAGTTGAAGGTGATGGTCCATCATCCAGGAAGAAATGTCTGTTAGACAAGCTGAGATGCGAATAGCTACCGTCGGATCATCAGGATGGAATGAGAGGTAGAGTTGAGTGTCATCAGCATAGCAGTGGTATGAAAAGCCATGTTTCTGAATGACAGAACCTAATGATGCCATGTAGACAGAGAAGAGAAGTGGTCCAAGAACTGAGCCCTGAGGCACCCCAGTAGTTTTTGTGACTTGGACACTTCACCTCTCCAAGATATTTTGAAGGACCTATCTGATAGGTAAGACTCAAACCACTGAAGTGTGGTTCCTGAGATGCCCTTTGCCAGTAGGGTTGATAGGAGGATCTGGTGGTTAACCGTGTCAAAAGCAGCGGACAGATCAAGCAGGATAAGTACTGAAGATTTGGATTCTGCTCTTGCCAGTCTTAGGGCTTCAACAACTTAGAGCAAGGCCGTCTCAGTTGAATGTCCACTTCTGAAGCCAGATTGGTTGCTGTCAAGGAGGTTGTTGTTTGTGAGAAATGTAGAGACTTGGTTGAACACAGCTCGTTCAAGTGTTTTTGCAATGAAAGGGAAAAGGTAAACTGGTCTGTAGTTCTCTAAAAGAGATGGGTTGAGGGTGGGTTTCTTAAGTAGTGGAGTTATACGAGCCTGTCTAAATGATGAGGGAAAAACACCAGTGTGGAGGGATGTGTTGATGATGTGAGTGAGTGCAGGTACCAGGCTTCCAGGCTTCAGTCATTTTTCTTTCATCAGTGAAAATGAAATGTTAATTCTTGTAGTATTAGTAGTAGTTTGTCATCTACTCCTCTTGAGTGGAAATCTAGTTATGCCAGTAGTACTCTTGTTTATATTCACATAAATGACACAAACATATCAAAAAAATTAAAATATAGTACAATAAAAGCAGTGTGAAAGAAACCTGTGCTGGAAAATGTGAAATCAAACTCAACCAATGTAATCAAGTGTTAAAACAGACTTTAATAAACGTGAGTGCTGGTCTGAGGACAACAGCCGCACAGTTGAGCTGAAGGAAACATTAGCCGGATTCTCCTATTTCTACAAGTACCATCAGTCGACTGTATCATGTTTCTGTCATGCTGCAGGAGGTTACCATCCCGTGAAGATCGGCGACCTGTTTAACGGCAGATACCATGTCATCCGCAAGCTGGGCTGGGGTCACTTCTCCACCGTCTGGCTGTGCTGGGATATTCAGTGAGTGACCGCATCACCAGTGCAGTCAGTGAGTGTGTGTGTTACTCAGAGCTAATATAACCTGCATGTGTGTGTGTGTGTTAACAGAGCGAAGCGTTTTGTTGCGATGAAGGTCGTAAAGAGTGCACAGCACTACACAGAGACGGCACTGGATGAAATTAAATTACTCAGATGTGTGAGTATCTCCCACACACATTATTCATGGGGGGTTCCTGTTAAAATATTTGTGATTTCACTTAATTGTACACCATGTCTCTGACACATAGATCTACTGACTGTTTCTGCTCTTGTGCCTTTTATGCCAGTTCACAGTCACTGCCACACAAACACAGGTCTTTATATACAGGCAGCGTCTGAAAGCTCACTGTTTCTTCGCCACACCATCAGACAGCGACTTTGCAAGCAGCATGAAAGTGCCTCATCAAACTGATTTCAGACAGGCTTTTGAGGCAGCACAATGGTTTAATGGTCTTTAAAACAGAGAGCTTTGGTGATAACTGAGCCAATATTTAATGACTACAATACTATTTTTTCAAAATCATACATTTACATACAAAGTGACCTCCAAGTCAAACTTTCAGATGCCATTTTTTAGCTCAGCTGTCATGAAATCAAATGCACAATCACTGGATTAAGACAGGTCTTGTTGCCTTCCTACCTCCATATGCTGCCTGCAAATCACATTTTAATCATAATCCTGATTATTGACATTTGTATTGGTAAAAAGCCTCCATGAGCGTTGATGGTTGCAATTGCCAAATAGCAAGAGAGTTAATCACCCAATCAGTAGCCCAGTGTTTTAGTTAATCTCCCCAATCTGGCAACCATGTTTACTTTTGTGGTTGAAGAATAGATGCACACAGCTGTCTCTCTCTGTCTGTCTCTAAGGTGCGTGAGACTGATCCTGATGATCCTTATAAGGACATGGTTGTTCAACTCATAGACGACTTCAAGATCTCGGGGCTGAACGGGATTCGTATCCTCACAGCGTGTGTGTGTGTGTGTGTGTGAGAGAGAGAGAGTCCGTGGTTTTCTTTAAGTCTGGTTCTCAGACGTGTGCATGGTGTTTGAAGTTCTTGGTCATCATTTGCTCAAGTGGATCATCAAGTCAAATTATCAGGGTTTGCCGTTACCCTGCGTCAAGAGCATCATTAGACAGGTAATCACACACACTTCCCGAATCCTAACTGTGCCATGCACATAAACACAGAGACAAAGTGAAGCACTTCATGAAACGACAGCGTCAGCATGTATTTGATGTTTTTATATTCAGCTGCCTGGAGATGGTTTCAACTGTCTGAAACAGAACTCTGTCTGAATATGTTCAAGTCAAGTCACCTTTATTTCTGTTGCATTTTATACAGTCCAGGTTGTTTCAAAGCAGCTTTACAGTGTGTTTTATGGTGTCTCCTTTATCTATACACCTTTTACCTATTTATTTATTATTCTCAGGTAGGTAAGGAAAGTCGACTCTGGACAAAACTATAAGCATTCCAATAGTATTTACAATTTGCTCAGAAGACTTCCCTGTGGTCAGTTCTTGCTTACGGCTCTTAAATTACTACTCTTGCTGACCATAACTTGTCAATAATAAAATACAAGTTATATCAAAGTACAATAGTAAAGTTACAAAATCAAGGTATAATCAGCTGGTATCAGGCGTCGAGGGATACTGTGCTTGTTCAGTATCCGTCCGTCGAGTCTCTCTCAGTCTTTTATACACAGACGTCGAACGCTGGCTCTTCTGATGTCATCACCTGGAGTGCGGCCAACTCCTCTGCCGAGGCTTTCAGTTGTTTACTTCGCATTGCTTTAGCTCTTTTCCTCTTCTTTTTCCTCTTAACCGTCTGTGAAATACACATTAACTACTATATTGTCCATTTATCATAAAATCTATTTCTAATACATAAATGTTTCTACTCTAAATCAGTCACTACATACATTTCATGCAAGTAAGCAGTTTTCTTAATGTTAGTGAAGTTACTCAATACATTTTCCATATAGCATTCATCACAGGGTTACATCTTTGTACTTAAGCAAAAGCATTATTACTACTTAGGTTACAGTACATCTGTTTATAGCAAATTAAGCATTAATCAAGACAGTACAATTGCAAAATCATCATCTCCATTAACAAGTGATAAACAAGAAATGAGTGATTCAGTGATAAATCATCCAGCTCAGTTCAGTTCTTCTCAATTCTACTTTGCTGCTTTGAAGGTTTTTTTTTATTTTTTTAGTAATGTTAGATATCTGAATAACTTGTATTTAAAAGTGTAATCCAGCATTTTATCTAAAAAAAATGCAATGAATCTTGGGATTGTCTGGACTATGAAACATCCATCTGTTCTGGAAAGGAAGAATGCATTACGAGGCCATATTTGAAGCAGTCTTCATTCTCAAATGTAGTTTCTGAATTGGGACACAGTGACAGTCACACAGTATCTCTGGTTAGTTGATGACGGTTCTCCTAACCACAGAATACAATGTTTGGTATTTTCAACGTGAAATCGTGAAATTGTATTTCCTTGATGAAGCGGTGGTTCAGTATGGACTAGATTCACCTGAGAAACACTTGTGTTTGTGGTTTGGCTGCAGGTTCTGCAGGGCCTTGATTACCTTCACAGTAAGTGTAAGATCATCCACACGGACATCAAACCAGAGAACATCCTCATGTGTGTGGATGAGGCTTTTGTGCGCAGGATGGCGGTCGAGGCCACCGAGTGGCAGAAAGCCGGAGCGCCGCCACCGTCTGGATCTGCTAGTATTTCATCTCTGCTTTCTGTCGTTCTGATTCATGAATGATGAATGTAATTGGTGACGTTCTGACTGTTTCTCTGTTTGTTCGCAGTCAGCACGGCTCCTCAACTCAAACAGGTCAGTGAAGGAAACCAAACTTCTCACACATCTGTTTTACTGAGGAAAGCAGACAAATGACCGACATCTGCAACACATCAATCTGTAGTTTGCTGCATAGTTGTTAATATTTCATACAGTTCTGATCTGTAGATATTTGTGATGTACATTGGTTGAACCATAAGATGTGATCCGCAATTATTTAGAGTGACCAGCGGCGTTTAGGAGCTGAATAGTGATTCCTCCAGCCGAGCAAACAATGAGAATTAATCTGCTGAAGTACGAGAGACAGAGTGCATAAAGCCCCAGCGTGGTTGTCTGAGTTGTCTCCTGTGGTTTGACGCCTCCTGCAGGTGGGGAAGATCTCCAAAAATAAAAAGAAGAAGCTGAAAAAGAAGCAGAAGCGGCAGGCGGAGCTGCTGGAGAGACGCATGCTGGAGATCGAAGCTCTGGAGCGAGAGGCGGAGAAGCAGAGAGCCGGTGGAGCGTCGGACACCGCACTCGGTCCCAGCCTGGCTCTGGCGGACAGCGAGGAAGATGAAGAGGATGATGAGGATGCAGATGAGGATGAGGAGGCTGAGGGAGAGAAGGAGCGGCCTGTCAGACTCACCAACCACACATGTGTGTTCAATCCAGATGCCATCTTTTGTGTAGATGATAGTAATGGATGGCATCGTTGACATTCTGATGTCTTTAATATAGTATTCCCTTGGTTTTAGGAATGTAAACAAATACTGCTTTCCTAGACCAAACTTAATTTAATCTGGGAAACCTCTCATTTCTTCTGTGTGAGTGATCATGTATGTCGCTGTTGCTTCCTTTTCAGTCCCTTGTTTAAATGTTAGATCATTCGTTCCTAAAGCAGGATCATGAATGCAGCTCTGTCTCCAGTGTTCAGTGTTTGAAGTAACGCTTTCTGTTCATATTGTTGGCCAAGGAATTTCTCCTTTTTTCTGAAAATGACATGTTATATGGCCAAACGATGATAGTGTGACTGAAGATCGCTCAGTAACTATATAGCACTAGTTTCTTATGGATAAACTGCTGGAGATGATCATATGGTCAGATTCATTTTGAACCAGTTGAAGATGGTCTGATTTTATTGTCTTTTGTTGATGAATCAGATCAATCTTGTAATTCTTCTGGGAGGGTTGTCTCCTCTTATAAGCAAAAGCATCATATTCCATTAGTTTGTTCAGAAGATCTCTTCATTTTGCTTGTAAAGCTGTTCTTTATTTAACTTTTCTATCTTTATTTTGTAAGACGGTTTGTTGTGATGGTGTTTTCAGAAGGTCCCAGAAACTCTCTGAACTGACAGAACATCAAATTTCTTTGTATTTTTGTAGTTCTTTCATTTATTTTAGTTTTTGAATTGATGGCTGTCTAAAATGTTTCCTCATATAAATGTCTCTGTCTCTCAGGTGCGGAGCCGGATCAGGATCAGCAGGAAATAGTGGAGAACGAGGAAGGTTGTGACGTCCTTCCCGCCGCTGAGTGTCCCACTGAAGAAGAGTCACATACGTGTGCACACTCTTCACCTGAGCGACAGGACACTCCTGAGAACGAGTGTGAAAACTCAAAAGAACAGGAAGAGCAGGATGGAAATGAAGACGTGAGAGAGGAAGAGGACGATAAAGAGGAGGAAGAGGAGAAGGAAGCCACATCCTCACAGAGCACAGAGGAAGAGCCGAAGACACAAGAGTGTCCGAACAAGGAAGAAACAGATCCACCGAAAGTGACGATAGAGAGACAAGAAGATGAGGAGGAGGAGGAGGAGGAGGATGAATACGAAGATGAAGAATATGAAGAGGAGGAGGAGGCAGATGATGAAGGCCAGGATCATTCCAGGAAGGACCACAATGACGCCTCTAAAACGAACGGCCACGTGATCATGTGTGTACAGGAGCATCTGTCGCCCAGTGTGCCACTGTCCTCGCCTCTCCTCTGCCCTCTAGTGGAGTCGGAGATCAGCACGACCGACCGGGATGCTTCCGATGCCTCGTACGAGCTTTACAATGGAGAAACCGGACTGACGAATGGAGCGCGACACCGTGGCACCATGCCACGCTTCCCTGAGCTTCCTCTGGATCCCGAACCGGCCGACAGCGAGCACGACGAGGCCCAGGCTCTCAGCGGCAACACTGACCGCAGCCGAACGGTGTCATCGTCCAGCACTGGAGACACGCCGAAAGGTCAAACTTGCACATGCAATTCATACATGCACAAATGACTACTGTTTACTGTGAGCAGGTTAATAAGCTCTCTGTCTGTCTCTCTGTCCATCCGTCCATCTCTCTGTCTGTCCTTCTCTATCTCTGTCCATCTGTCTGTCTCTTTGTCCATCTTTCTGTCTGTCTGTCTCTCTGCAGCGAGGGTCAGAGCGGCTGATCTGCTGGTGAATCCTCTGGATCCGAGGAACGCAGATATTCTGAGAGTCAAAATCGCTGATCTGGGCAATGCATGCTGGGTGGTAAGACATCCTACAAATCACTTCAACTGTCCATATGATTGTAAATACCTGTGTAAGGTTGGACGTGAGCTGTGTAATCAATGCATTTCCAGCACAAACACTTTACGGAGGACATCCAGACGCGGCAGTACCGCTCCATCGAGGTGCTGATTGGAGCGGGGTACAGCACTCCTGCTGATATATGGAGCACAGCCTGCATGGTGAGCATCCGACCGACACGCATCTGTCACAACTACCTTGGTCTCTGTGATTGAGTTTGATCTGTCTGTCATCCGCAGGCATTTGAGTTGGCCACTGGTGACTATCTGTTTGAGCCGCACTCTGGTGAAGACTACTCTCGTGATGAAGGTACCTCTCACTGTCAGCTTTTATGCTTCCTGTTGGATGCTCAGAATGGCATACAGGTGCTTCTCAATAAATTAGAATGTTGAGGAAAAGTTCATTTATTTCTGTAATTCAACTCAAATTGTGAAACTCATGTATTAAATAAATTCAATGCACACAGACTGAAGTAGTTTAAGTGTTTGGTTCTTTTAATTGTGATGATTTTGGCTCACATTTAACAAAATTGTTGGCCTTCTGGAAAGTATCAGTTCGGCGTGGCATGGAGGTGATCAGTTTGTGGCACTGCTGAGGTGGTCTGAAGCCCAGGTTTCTTTGACAGTGATCTTCAGCTCATCTGCATTGTTTGGTCTCTTGTTTCTCATCTTCCTCTTGACAATAGCCCATAGATTCTCTCTGGGGTTCAGGTCTGGTGAGTTTGCTGGCCAGTCAAGCACACCAACACATGGTCATTTAACCAACTTTTGGTGCTTTTGGCAGTGTGGGCAGGTGCCAAATCCTGTTGGAAAATTAAATTAGCATCTTCAAAAAGCTGGTCAGCAGAAGGAAGCATGAAGTGCTCCAAGATTTCTTGGTAAATGGGTGCAGTGAGTTTGGTTTTCAAAAAACACATTGGACCAACACCAGCAGATGACATTGAACCCCAAATCATCACAGACTGTGGAAACTTAACACTGGACTTCAAGCAGCTTGGGCTATGAGCTTCTCCATCCTTCCTCCAGACTCTAGGAGCATGGTTTCCAAATGAAACAAAACTTGCTCTCATCTGAAAAGAGGACTTTGAAACACTGGGCAACAGTCCAGTTCTTCTCCTGAGCCCAGGTAAGATGCCTCTGAGGTTGTGTGTGGTTCAGTAAATCTCTTGACACGTCTGTGTGTGGTGCTCTTGATGCCTTGACCCCAGACTCAGTCCATTCCTTGTGAAGTTCACTCAAATTCTTGAACTGATTTTGCTTGACAATCCTCATAAGGCTGTGGTTCTCTCGGTTGGTTGTGCATCTTTTTCTTCCACACTTTTTCCTTCCACTCAACTTTCTGTTAACATGCTTGGATACAGCACTCTGTGAACAGCCAGCTTCTTTGACAATGAATGTTTGTGTCTTACCCTCCTTGTGAAGGGTGTCAATGATTGTCTTCTGGAAAACTGTCAGATCAGAAACGATCTAAACGCAAAGTGTAAAGCGCATGGCGCAGCTGCACTCAGGGCGTGTCCAAATCCACTTTTGCTATTTTAACGACGGAAAAACGGTTGGCGTGCCCGGGCGCATGGTCTAAACGGGTTGTCCCTATTCTCTTAATGAGTAATGGGTGTTTTTTGGGCGTGACGTGGAATAAACCAATCAGATTCTCATCTTCCATTCCCTTTAAGAGCCAGTTGTGCTCGTGTCATGACGGATTGCTATTTACACGGCGGAATTTGGCAAGCTTTAATTTGTAATATTTGGCATGTTTGTGTGCTGCGGTGCGTCCCTGTGTTTAATAAGCAGCGTGTACACTCTTTAAATTACAAAGAAAAAACATTGCGCCAGACTTTAGACCAGGTTTGAGCTGGTCTATGGCGCAGTCTATTTTCAGCTATTTAAAAAAGCAATGCGCCTGAACACACCTCTTTTTTTAGACCAGCACGCCCATGGGCGCAAAAATTAGTGCAAATGCATTTGCTAATTAAATGACGTGGCACTGGACGGGAAAATGCTAATGGCGCCGGACTGAAACTAGCAAACACACTTGTGCTGCGCCTTGCGTCGCATTGTAAAGAAAGTGAAAAAAAGTGGAGTATTATAGGGCCCTTAAACTACTGTTGAATTACTGAAATAAAAGAACTTTTCCTCAACATTCTAATTTATTGAGAAGCACCTGTAGTGCTCATAACTGCACACTTTAAAGCCACTGTCTTCAACACATTTTCCATAACTATTGTTTTCTACAAACAAACAGCTTTGTTGTGACTAGGCTTAGGTTTATACAGACAATATTACGAATGATTTTACATCACTGCACATTGTAAGTGACCAGTGTGATTTTAACAATATCTTGACTCATTTTATTGTTTTAAATTATATTTAACATGACAAAATATAGACTGGACAGTCCGTCAGTTGTTATCTTAAATAGCATGCCTGATATGGAGGAAAGACCAGCTGAATGGACGTGATCCCACTAATCACACAACTACTTAACAAATTATTCGGTAAATGGGCATGAGATATTGATGTAAGTGTAAATGATTTTATATTATGTGAAGGAAGAGAAAGTACCACTGAGACAACAATCAGAATCAAGTACTACACAGAGCATTCATCAAGTATTCATCGTTTTTCAGACACTTTCTGAACTACACGTGCAGTATGCTGACGTCATGATTAAATGTGCAGTACGCTGATATGCCATTCTGAACACATCCGCTTCTGTCATTCACTCTGATCCCCGTTAATCTTGATTCTGTCCTTTGCTGTCACTCAAGATGTAGTTTAAAGCTCAGCATAACTGTTAGCGTTCAGATGTCTGATCGTGTTTAGTGTGTTTTTAGCTGATACTAAACTTCCACTTTCTCCCTTCTGATCCCTTCCTCCGTATTTTTCTCATCACGCTTCCCTCTTCCCCTCCTCTTCCTCTTCCTCTTCCTCTTCCTCTCTCCCGTAGATCATATAGCTCACATCATAGAGCTTCTTGGCTGCATTCCTCGACACTTTGCTCTTTCTGGAAAATATTCCCGGGAATTCTTCAACCGGAGAGGTAGTGTTAGAGACAAAGGGAGGACGGACGTGAGCGCTGCCGCACACACACACACACACCACAAGACTGCAGCTTTATGGCTTGATGATGTTAGTGGGGATCATGAAATGCATGTTCACTTCTTTACATTATGATTCTGGAGGTCAGTTGGCATAGTTTTTTTCTCCAGTTTTCAGTATATATGAAAAAGCTTAGTTTTCATCCATTTCATTGGGCATCATCACTGTGAAAAACGGCAGCAGTCGTCAAAAGACTGAGCACTGCTGTAGCTTTCAATACAAGATACTGAGAAAACCTGGCAACATAAGAAAAGAGACCAACAAATAAAAACATTCTTGTTCATTTGCACGAGGTTAAAAATGAACTTCAGTCACATGAAAACAATGTTTTTATTGTAGAATGCCACTTGCAAATATCAAGGTAATTTTGATTTTCCATTTCATGACCCCTTTATTGAGTCCTGCAGGTGTGTGATCTGAATCATCTGGGTTCAGACCTGTGTGTGTGTGAGCGTCCGTCCTCCTGCACCACTGCATGAATAACTATTGTTGTGTGTGTGTGTGTGTGTGTGTGTGTGTGTGTGTGTGTTCGGGGTCAGACCACATCGCTCTGATTATGGAGTTACTGGGAAATATCCCCCGCAAGATCATCGCAGCTGGAAAATACAGCCGTGAGTTCTTCTCAAAGAAAGGTACCGCTGACTGTCTGACTTCCGGCTCTGCCGTTCAGGAGCGTTTCCTCCACTCCACTGAACTTGTAATCCTTTTTCCTTTTTCCTTCCACTGTGTTGTCAGATACAATATGAAATTCCAACACCGGCACTGGCCAATGCAGATCACTCAAATATACAGCTCAAGAGCCATTTTTACCACGAGTATCACAGAAACACGACTTGATATCATTCATTCTCCCTCTTTAGTTTGTTCTTTAGTTCTGTAACATGAATGCCTAACGAGCATCTGTGAGAATCTCCCGCCATTAATGGAGAGTAAACGTTAATCTCTGCTATCAATGAGCTAACAGCACTGAAAATAACTACAGCGGCAGCTAGCTAAACGGTTATGGTTTTCAAAGTCAAAGACGATTGGCCTCTCTCTGACACGACGTTCATGCATTAATTCTGGCATAAATAGTGTGGGCGGGTCTTGCATTAATAGTATGGTCATTAATAGAGTAAGACTAAGGTGATCTGGTGTGTCTCTCTGCAGGTGAGCTGAGGCACATCACCAAACTCAAGCCCTGGTCTCTGTTTGACGTGCTGGTGGAGAAATACGGCTGGTCGGCCGAGGACGCCGGTCACTTCACACACTTCCTGCTGCCCATGCTGGAGATGGTGCCGGAGAAACGGGCCTCGGCGTCAGAATGCCTCAACCACCCCTGGCTGAACTCATAGCACTTTCGTCCTCAGACTCATCGACGCCCCCCTGTGGCCCCGTACTGAACTGCAGCCATTAGAGAGGAAGAACCAGAGAGAGGAGGCTGTCGGGCGAGGGTGGGCTTCAGCACACACACACACACACATGGGAGAAACCAGATGTCTTCATCTCATCTGAGAGACGAAGCTTCATTCACTGTCTTCCTCAACAGATCTGACACATTTTACAGGCTGAAAACAGAATGTGAGATCATTTCACATGATACCTTCAGCCAAACTCTCGTGAACGCCCCAGTAAAACAAACATTTATAAGCTCACACAGAGATTAATATATTATGTGAGTAATCAGTTCATGATATACTGATTCTGAAGCCCACCTAAGTCCCTGAAGCCTCGCCTTTTTTGTCCCACCATCCAATCAGGTTCTGCAACAGAGCTGTTTACAAACCTCATCTCTCTCTCTCTCACACACACACTCACACACACACTCACACACTGCCCTGGGAAATATGAATCCAGAAGACAAAGAGACGATTTGGTTTGTGGAGAGCAAACGAATGGACGTTCGCGCCAATGACTGTTCCCCGTCTGGTTGAATGTTTTTATTTAAAGCTTCGATTCCGACAACAACATTCCTGATTCTCCAGCGGTGCGACATGCTCTCTCCGGCAGGACGGCATCTCGCGCCGGGGCTGTAGTTCAATGAGGCTGCACTTGTGTTCATTCTTTTTGTTCAGGGAAAGTTACCGATGTACAGAGATCCAGCAATCTGTCCAGAAACTGCTTGAGCGCAAGATAAACACAGACTGCTGTTAGGAGACGTGCACATGGATGGTCATCATGGAGATGTGCTGCAGCCGTGTCTGTGTCCTCACGCTGCTCGAAATACATCATCGTCATCATCACACTTAGTCCAGTTGCCTATTTTCGCAATAAAATTAGATGGTGAAATATTTACAAAAATATTTAAATTCATTAAAAAAGAAAAGCAGTTCTCTGATGTTGTGACAGTGACAGTTTAGTCGTAATAAGATGATTGTGTTAGGTCTATTTTCAGATGTTTTATTTCCTTTGTTTGGGTTTTATTCGGTTGTCACTTCCTTCATGGCATTGACTAGTGCTGCTCTGTGAGGACTCATGTGACAGTCATGAATTTTATTGAACATTTTTGCAATAATAGTGATTATGATGGTGAATTTTTGCACCGGAAGCTCCTGATGTGTCTCACGCAGCCACGCTGACTGTTCTTCCCAACGTCGACAATTGTGTCCTTGTTTTTCATCAACAGATTTAATAAAATTGTAAATTAATGGATTGCTTTGCCTAAACATTTCCACCCTTCTTGTTCTGGTCCTGCATGTGAGTTTAATTTATTGTGAGCAGTAATCCAGCTCTCTGTCGTTTAGTCAGTCAATACAAAGACTATAGAGAACCCAAGATGTGTCACTCGTATACTTTTGAATGGGGAAAAATGCAACGCTCAGTATGGCTGCTCTATTGAACGAAGCCCCGCCTTCTGAGTAAAATAGCCAATGGCTATTAGTCAAGTCAGGGTGTCACTGCAGCTGCCTTTAGAAGTCCCTGTTGATATAGAAACGTGCTCAGGGCTGCGCACGGCCTGGTCTAGCCTGAAAACTTCACTTTTTATAATGCTATTTGATCAAAAGAAACTACATTTATGACGCAGTTTTGTCAGATTTCATTGGTGATTTCAAATATGAAATCTCTTCTTAAACTTGGTGAACAGTTTTGGAGAATTTGAGGTTTCCCCATTCAAAGAGACAGGAGCTGCACTGAGAGGCATTTCAAAGATGGTTACTGAGTGACTTTGGGTCAGTACCCGTTACTGTATGACTATGCTCTAAAAACATGCTTCGCTGATGATAAAGAATTTGCTGTAGTAAAGTCTGTTACTTTGAGCATCTGCCTGAAATTCAGCATCATCAGTGTTCTCAGTGTGAACATCACTTGACTTTCTTCTTACTTCTAATTCATAAAAAATTTGAATATGCCTTAATATTTGAAAATGATATTGTCTAATGGTGTCAGAAGTCATCAGAAGTAAATGAACAGAAAAGGAAGCGTTGTTGAAAGTGTGTTAACTTCAAACTTCATACGAACACCATGTTGAAACTAAAGGAAAGCAAGCCTCTGTATAAGCTGCAGCACTGTGAGATGGACGGTCCTGATCAAACCCAGCTGAATCCCAACAATCAGGCTCTCCGGGACCTGCTGAGAGATTTCAGAGTAGCACTGACAGACAGAACTCTCTTTAAATGTTTTACTGTTTTTTTTTATTAATATTCTTGTTAATTTGACAGATGGAGGCTTTTTTATTGTTACCTTATCACTACATACTATATAGAGCGTGTGCCAATGTGTGCCAACAGCATGAAAGTACACTAGGGAGGAAAAAAGTAAGATTTTTATATATTTCTCTGTGCTCTGCTTTCAAATGATGTCAAGATTATATGGCTGGCGAGTTTGAATATATTACAGGTTCTTTCATGACTCTCTCAAATAAGCAGCTCAAAGAAGACCAAAACCACTGCAGTTATTCAGCTTAGTTCAGTGTTTAGTATTACTTAGGTTGAAATAGTTGCAAAAATGCTCAGCACCTCCAGCTGCAGAGCCACAGAAAACAAGCTTCACACAGAATAAATATTAAAGATGACTGTTGTAATGGTCATTCATAGGTGTCCATTAGCATCAGGCCCCATCAAAAGAGTGCAGGGACCCTAGTCTAGTTGATCAAGCGTTAATAAAAAAAGAAAGTTGCTAATTATAACGCTTTCATTTCAACCCAGAGTCAAAGAGTGATTCAAAAATTAATTACATAGAGAAATCCAGCAAAGAAAATTATATTGTCACATTATCACTGATGGTGGATAACGAGCCGTTAGACGAGATCAATTTAACAGGTGTATCATTGACTTGAGATGCAGGAGTTCAGACAACCTACTACAACTTCTCTGCAATAACACACTCTCACACATAAAGGCAAGCTTAGGGAACTGGGATTTTAAAGCAACAGAACACTTATGTTCTACAACTGACTTAAGTCTAGCGCAAATTTAAGCACTATCAACAAAACAAAACCCTCCTGTTATAAACGCTGAAGCTGTTTATGCATCTCTTGAATCGCACGCACATTTGCCCTTAGTTGTTTCCGAGGAGAGAATCCAGTCAGCGAGCGCGCGCACAGAACAGAACTCTGGCGTTTCAGTGATGACTAACACCGCTCATAACTCAATGGAATTGTGCAACGGTCGCACTCCAACTCGTCATATATGACGGTTGGTAAGAGTGTCACAGTAAGATTTTTATTCATCCCAGCGCTAATGATGTTCGACTTCGCCAGTCGGAGATCACTAAAAATAACATTAAAGAGGTGTGTGAACTTGCAAGCACGATGTCAGACACTGTAATATGCTCTGGCCCCTCCCTGCTTACCGTGGTGATGAGATGCATAGCAGATTGTCATCACTCAATGGCTGGATGTCTAAGTGGTGCCCACAGAATAACATAGGTTTCATAGACAATTGGACGAGCTTTTGGGGCAGACCTGACCTGTTTAAAAGAGATGGTATTCATCCCTCCTGGGGTGGCGCCACTCTTCTCTCTAGAAATATGGCAAATAGTCTTAGTGTTTATACTTGACTAACTGGGGCCCAGGTCAGGAAGCAGACAGACTGGCTAAACCGACCGTCTGCTAGCTGCCTCACGTCACAGAGGTCAGTTAATTCTCAGCACATAGAGACTCTTTCACCTAGATATCACACTATAGAGACTGTGTCTGTTCCCCGAACTAGAAAATACAAAAAACGTCCAAACCAAGTTAAGATTAACAATTTAATTGAGGTTCAACAAATAAAAAACAGATGCAATATGGATAAACAAATGATAAAGCTTGGCTTATTGAATATCAGATCCCTTTCTACGAAAACACTTTTTGTAAATAATATGATCACTGATCATAATCTAGATGTGCTCTGTTTGACAGAAACCTGGCAAAAACCTGATGATTACATTATTTTAAATGAGTCCACCCCCCAAGATTACTGTTATAAACATGAGCCACATCTAAAGGCAAAGGTGGAGGTGTTGCTTCAATTTATAACAACGTTTTCAGGATTTCTCAGAGGGCAGGCTTTAAGTATCTTGTTTGAAGTAATGGTGCTTCATATAACATTATCCAGAGAAACAAATGTTAATGATAAATCCCCTGTTATGTTTGTACTGGATACTGTACACATGTCACGGTTCATGAATGCACCGTTTCCTGCTCGTCTCATGTTACGTCATGTTGATTGTTTCATGTGGGTGTCATGCAGCTGCAGCTCATTCCACCAGCCTACTTAATGCCCTGTCTTTTGTCTCTTGTTTGTCAGATCGTTGTTTGAGGTCCTCCGTGATTCTGGTCTGTGTTCCATCTGCTCAGCTACGTTTGTGTCTTGTTCCTGTTCAGTCGCTATTGGAATTACCAGTCATCATACGGATCCCTCCCAATCACCCACCTGCGCACTCAATCAGCTCCTCACCAGTCTGTGCTGCCATCGAGGTCCCTGCGTCACCCACCATCAACCCAGCCTGGCTATACTTCTCTAAATAAACATAATTTACTTGCAACTGCTTCCTGTCCTTAATACGAACATGACAGAACGATCTGACCACCCATGGAAGCAGAGAGTAACCCAGCATCGGCGTTGGAAGAGTTCCTCAGTGCCAGTGCTGGAAGGATGGACTCCCAGGAACGGAATCTTAACGACACTGGTCGCGCTGTTCAGGTTTTGGTGGTGCAGGTGTCCGAGCTCACCCAGCAATTACAGCTTCTGCGAGCCCCCACTGCGCTGCTCACACCACCCATTCCTACCACACCATCGGAGACCCCCTCCCAGCAGGAACCACGCCTTCCTATTCCGGAAACGTACTCGGGTGAGCCAAATTCCTGTAGAGATTTCTTAACACGATGCGATATGCACTTCTCTCTTCAACCCAGGACCTTCTCCAATGAACAAACCAAGGTGGCGTTCATGTTGACACTGCTCACTGGGAGGGCGGCATTATGGGGAACGGCGGTGTGGGAGAATCAAGATCCATGCTGCGCCTCGTTCCAGACACTCTCCGCAGAGATGAAGCGGGTCTTTGATCGAGCCGTCACGGGAGAGAGCCGGCTAGGAAGCTAGCCGAATTACGTCAAGGAGAGAGATCAGTTTCAGACTTTTCCATCGAGTTCCGCACCCTGGCGGTGGAGTGTCAATGGAACGAGGAGGTGCAGTGGGACATGTTCCTGCATGGGCTGGCTGACCGCGTCCAGAGGGAGATCTACGCCCTGGACCTTCCGACCTCACTCAATGGGCTCATTGAGCTGGCACTGAGGGTAGATGCACTACTGACACGAGTAGAACGATGTAAACTACTCAATCCCACACAGAGAGCCCATACGGATGTTTGAGTCAGCGGCAGGGACGCGGCCAGCCCCTCCTATGATCACAAGCCCATGCAGGTAGGGCGAGCTCGGCTTTCCCGGGAGGAGAAGGAGGTCCCTGGGTCTGTGCCTCTACTGCGCAGGGACCGGTCATCACGCCTACATCTGTCTGGTAAAAGGGCCAAGCCCATTAGTAAGTATGAGGCTACTATCGGGTGGGATCTCCGCCGAAAACCTCATCATCATCTACGCTCCTCCCGGTAAGACTAAAATGGTCAGCACGACTTCACGACTGTCAAGCACTTCTGGACTCCAGGGCTGAAGGTAATTTCATGGACTATGCACTCGCACGCAGACTTCAAATTCCCCTCAGACCCCTCACTCACCAGATCACGGTTCACGCCCTCAATGGACAGAGACTGCCGGTCATCTCACACATCACAGAAGACATTACCCTCATCACATCAGGCAACCACTCAGAAATCATCTCATTCTACATCCTTGAGTCTCCCCTTGCACCCATAGTATTTGGTCATGCCTGGCTCCTCCGTCACAACCCCAAAATAGACTGGCAATTGCATTCCATCCTGGCCTGGAGTAACAAGTGTCATGAGTCTTGTCAAGTGTCTGCTTGTCCGTCTGTTTCTATGTCTGTGTTTCAGGAGGAAGCAGTGGTTTTCTCTAACGTGCCCACGGAGTACCTGCACCTGAAGGAAGTGTTCAGTAAGTCTCGTGCTGCTTCTCTCCCTCCGCATCGTCCTTATGACTGTGCCATAGATTTACTGTCAGGTAAGTCTCCGCCTAAAGGCAAATTATATTCACTTTCTATCCCAGAAAGGGAGGCTATGGAGAAATATATTTCTGATTCTCTAGCTTCGAAGTTCATCCGCCCTTCCTCTTCTCCAGCAGGGGCGGGGTTCTTTTTTGTGGGGAAGAAAGACGGATCGCTGCGACCTTGCATTGATTACCGGGGACTGAACAACATCACGGTAAAGAATACTTACCCTTTGCCGTTGATGTCTTCAGCCTTCGAGAGGTTGCATGGAGCGTCGATCTTCACGAAATTGGACTTACGTAATGCTTATCATTTGCTCCGTATCAGGGAGGGAGATGAATGGAAGACCGCTTTTAACACCCCCAGGAGGCACTTTGAATACTTGGTCATGCCCTTTGGGCTGTCCAACTCCCCAGCGGTCTTACAGGCATTCGTCAACGACGTGCTGCGAGATATGATCGATCAATTCATATATGTCTACCTGGACGACATATTGATTTTTTCCTCTTCTCTCCAGGAACACGTGCAGCACGTTAGACGAGTGCTTCAGAGGTTGCTAGAGAATGGGCTTTTTGTCAAGGCGGAGAAATGCGCTTTTCATGCACAGTCTGTTCCGTTTCTTGGGTATATCGTGTCGACTGAGGGAATACGCATGGATCCCGAGAAGGTTAAGGCTGTGGTAGAGTGGCCAAGTCCAGATTCCCTTAAGGCCCTACAGAGGTTTCTGGGGTTCGCCAACTTCTACCGACATTTTATTCGCATCTTCAGTCAACTAGCCGCACCTCTGACCGCCTTGACCTCCCCCAAAACTACGTTCAGGTGGTCAGACACAGCCGAGGCTGTGTTTGCCAAACTGAAGAGCTGCTTCGTTTCAGCCCCTATTTTAATCACCCCTGATCCATTACGTCAGTTTGTGGTGGAGGTCGACGCGTCACAGGTGGGGGTAGGTGTGGTGTTATCCCAATGTTCTCCCTCAGACGACAAGATGCACCCGTGCGTGTTTTTTTCATATCGATTATCCCCTGCCGAACGCAATTATGATAGGATAATTATGGAGGCGGTTTTGTTTGTTTTATGTTAAGCTTAGGTTTAACGTATAAAGTTGTGTTTTGATATTTGGTATATTTCTTACTTTTCAGTTGCGGGTAGTGTATTTATTTATTAGTACACGTTGGCTTATTTAGTAAGAACTGAGCGAGGGAAGCAGATGTCCGGAAGACTCACCTGTTTTTATTTTTTTTTCGGTAGTCAGGTAAGAACTTTATTCCGAGAACAGGTGTAGTTAGGGGACTGTTTTCTTAGCTTCCCTACCCGTGAACTGATTGTTTTCTTTATCATCCATTAGATTGTTTTCTTTCTTATAAATATTATTTGTCACTTTTATTTATATAGCGCTTTAAACAAAATACATTGCGTCAAAGCAACTGAACAACATTCATTAGGAAAACAGTGTCAATAATGCAAAATGATAGTTAAAGGCAGTTCATCATTGGATTCAGTTATGTCATCTCTGTTCAGTTAAATAGTGTCTGTGCATTTATTTGCAATCAAGTCAACGATATCGCTGTAGATGAAGTGTCCCCAACTAAGCAAGCCAGAGTCGACAGCGGCAAGGAACCGAAACTCCATCGGTGACAGAATGGAGAAAAAAACCTTGGGAGAAACCAGGCTCAGTTGGGGGGCCAGTTCTCCTCTGACCAGACGAAACCAGTAGTTCAATTCCAGGCTGCAGCAAAGTCAGATTGTGCAGAAGAATCATCTATTTCCTGTGGTCTTGTCCTGGTGCTCCTCTGAGACAAGGTCTTTACAGGGGATTTGTATCTGGGGCTCTAGTTGTCCTGGTCTCCGCTGTCTTTCGGGGATGTAGAGGTCCTTTCTAGGTGCTGATCCACCATCTGGTCTGGATACGTACTGGATCCGGGTGACTGCAGTGACCCTCTGATCTGGACACAGACTGGATCTGGTGGCCACGGTGACCTCGGAACAAGAGAGAAACAGACAAATATTAGCGTAGATGCCATTCTTCTAATGATGTAGCAAGTACATCGGGTGTTATGGGAAGTGTTTCCGGTTCCGGTTTACCTAATTAATGCAGCCTAAAAATACTTTAACGGATTTGGATATTAAAAGCATATTAGTATGTTATGTGTATGCCAGGTTAAAGAGATGGGTCTTTAATCTAGATTTAAACTGCAAGAGTGTGTCTGCCTCCCGAACAATGTTAGGTAGGTTATTCCAGAGTTTAGGCGCCAAATAGGAAAAGGATCTGCCGCCCGCAGTTGATTTTGTTTTTGAGATGGAAAAATGCAGTTTTACAAATGCTAGAAACGTGGCTTTCTAAGGAAAGATTGCGATCAAATAGCACACCTAGGTTCCTAACTGATGACGAAGAATTGACAGAGCAACCATCAAGTCTTAGACAGTGTTCTAGGTTATTACAAGCAGAGTGTTTAGGTCCTATAATTAACACCTCTGTTTTTTCAGAATTTAGCAGTAAGAAATTACCCGTCATCCAGTTTTTTATATCGACTATGCAATCCATTAGTTTTTCAAATTGGTGTGTTTCACCGGGCCGCGAAGAAATATAGAGCTGATTATCATCAGCATAACAGTGAAAGCTAACACCATGTTTCCTGATGATATCTCCCAAGGATAAAATATAAAGCGTGAAGAATAGCGGCCCTAGTACTGAGCCTTGAGGTACTCCATACTGCACTTGTGATCGATAGGATACATCTTCATTCACTGCTACGAACTGATGGCGGTCATATAAGTATGATTTAAACCATGCTAATGCACTTCCACTGATGCCAACAAAGTGTTCAAGTCTATGCAAAAGAATGTTGTGGGCAATTGTGTAAAACGCAGCACTAAGATCCAATAAAACTAATAGAGAGATACACCCACAATCAGATGATAAGAGCAGATCATTTGTAACTCTAAGGAGAGCAGTCTCAGTACTATGATACGGTCTAAATCCTGACTGGAAATCCTCACATATACCATTTTTCTCTAAGAAGGAATATAATTGTGAGGATACCACCATTTGTGAATGTTTGATTTGAATTCCGTTAATTAAATAGAGACGTCTTGGAACTCACATCAGGGGTTGTGATTCTTTTTTTTATATGTTCGGCCTGTGTCCTTAGAATTCACGAGCCTTGAAATGGTAATGGGCCGTAACATATTTGGGCGCTCGTCCAGGGATTGATCTGGATTTTGTGTGACTTCGTGTGATCTTTTTGATCTGTTCACACTTGAATTTGTTACTTTGTAACTTTGTTGAATCACAGACTTTGATGGGCATTTTGGATTGTGTAGTGCTTTATTGTTTTTCTCTTTAACCTGAGACGTTTATAAATCATGTTTGAATTAACAAATTTAAATGCAAATCCGACGCAAGCTGAGTTGTTCCAAATTAATAGGGTTGATCTTATGAAGATTGCTGCACATTATAAGGTTGGTTTTCGTAATACGCAGTCCAAACGCAAACTTCAGTTGTTGCTTGTGGATTCGTTGCATAAACATCTTTGGTGATGAGGAAAAGCTGGTTGATTATCCTGAAGTGGATAAGGGTAGTTCAGAAGTTGGAGTTGCAAGCTAAAGAGCACGATAAGAGTTTTATTGAAAGAAAGAGAGGAATGGGAGCATGAGAAAGAGAGACTAAGAGAGCGTGAGAGACATGAACTTGAGTTGAAACTGCTTGAGATGGAACAAGCTTGCCGCCTCAAGGAAATCGAGCTGAAAGCTCGTGAAAGGGGTGCCGCGGATGTTTCGGATTTCGATGTGGGTCGCAATATTTGTATGGTTCCTCCTTTTCGAGAAAAAGAGGTAGAGAAGTTTTTTGCTCTTTTTGAACGGGTTGCCATCAATCTTAAGTGGCCGAAAACAATTTGGCCCATGTTGTTGCAGTGTGTTCTTCTGGGGAAAGCCCAGGAAGCTTATTCTTCTTTGTCTGTGGAGGAGTCTCTCGATTATGAAGAAGTAAAAGCTGCTGTTCTTCGAATTTATGAATTGGTTCCTGAGGCTTATCGCCAAAGGTTTCGTAATCATCGAAAAACTGATGAGACCTACGTTGAATTTTCGTGAGAAAGAGTCAATGTTTGTTCAGTGGTGTGCTTCTATGAAAGTAAAAACTTATGAAGAGCTACGTGAACTGATTTTCTTAGAAGAATTTAAAAACTGTTTACCAGAACCCGTTGAAACGTATCTAAATGAGCAGAAAGTTCTCAAATGTGGATGAATATGTGCTTACACATAAGACTGTGTTTGGTACTGCACAAAATCCTGGTAGCAACAGTCGACGGTTAAAGCGCATCTTGGATCGTGCTCCGTGTGAGGATAAAGTGGTGGAGAATACTATCAAATCCGTGTCCTCACCATTTTCTATTGCAAGAAACATGGACGCATTATTGCTGAGTGCAAAGCACTAAAAAAGAAAAATAGTGTCCCTAAACCGGTAGGTTTATTGATGTCCTCGCCACAATTAGAAGGACTGGAGTCGTTAGCTTCACAGGCTGACATGTGTGAAAAACAGGGGTATGTCCCGTTCATAATGGATGAATTTGTGTCTTTGGTTGGTAATGCAAATTCGCGAAAACCAGTCAGGGTACTTTGTGACACAGGAGCGGCTCAGAGTTTTATTCTAGAAGGAATATTACCGTTGTCAAATGAGAGCTCTATTGGTTCAAGTGTCTTGGTACAGGGATTCGAGATGGGCTTTGTGAATGTGCCTTTGCACAGAATTGAAATTGAGACCTCTCTTGTTACTGGCCGGGTTGTTGTTGGAGTACGACCGTGTCTTCCCATTCGTGATGTCACATTTATTTTGGGGAATGACTTGGCGGGAGGAAAAGTTTTTGCCAGCCCTGAGGTAACAAATGTTCCTCTTTCCTGTGATACTCCTGATGAATTGGCTCAGAAATATCCAGAGGTATTTCCTTCGTGTGCTGTAACCCGCGCTATTTCACAGAGACTTAAAGATAAAGGCTTTGATAAGTCAGAAGGTGAGTGGAAATTTGATTTAAATAATACGTTCCTCTCTAATTTAGATTTTGGTGAAATGACATGTTCAAACTCTGTTGATGGTTTAGACATCGCCATCGAGAACGAGATGAACATTCCATGGAGCTTGATAAATTGTCTCTGTCACGGCGAGCAGCTTATTGTTGAACAGAGGAAAAATGAGAAAATGTCATCCCTCTTTGAAGCTGTTGTTCCTGTTGAGCAACTCGAGTGTGTATCGCAAGGATACTTTGTTGAAGATGGTGTGCTGATGAGGAAGTGGAGAGCATCAAATGCTGCTGTGTCTGACGAATGGCAGATTGTTAAACAGGTAGTAGTTCCTTCCTCATATCGTCCTGAAATCTTGAGACTTGCACATGACGGTCCGTTCGCTGGTCATTTAGGAGTAAACAAAACATATGATCGCGTGATCCAAAATTTTTTCTGGCCTGGCTTAAAAAAAGATGTAGCAAGTTATTGCTGAAGTTGTCATGTGTGTCAAAAGATTGGGAAACCGAATCAAAATATTCCACCTGCTCCGTTATATCCAATTCCAGCCATTGGTAATCCATTTGAGTGTCTGATGGTTGACTGTGTCGGTCCCTTGCCTCGAACGAAGACTGGTAATCAGTACTTATTGACAATAATGTGTACATCTATGCGTTTTCCGGAGGCTATTCCTTTGCGGAAAATTACTACACAGGTGATCGTAAAATCAGCTATACATCAAACACTGCACGTCAAGTTGTTACCATCCAGAAAGTCAAGGGGCACTCGAACGGTTCCACCAGACTTTAAAATCAATGCTTCGTGCGTTTTGTCTAGAGTCCCAGAAAGACTGGGATGAAGGAGTGCCTATGGTCATGTTTACAGTGAGGGAGGTAGTACAGGAGTCGTTAGGTTTTAGTCCGGCCGAGTTAGTGTTTGGTCATACTGTTCGTGGCCCACTAAAGCTGATTAAAGATCATTGGACTAATGATCTGAGAACAAACAATGTTCTTGATTATGTTTCAGAGTTCCGTTTGAAACTGCACCGTGCATGTGAGTTAGCCAAAGAAAATTTGAAGATGTCACAACACCGAATGAAAACACGTTTCGATCGTGGTGCTAAACTTCGTAGCTTTTCTCCTGGAGATAAAGTGCTAGTGCTGTTGCCAGTACCTGGATCTGCACTGCAGGTTCGTTATCATGGTCCTTACCAGGTGAAGGAGAAGGTGAGTGAGCTTGATTATGTGATAATGACCTCCGATAGAAAGAAAAAAAGTTGTCTGTGTCATATTAACATGCTTAATCTGTTAACCTGCACCCCGACGCCCTCGTCCTCAAAGCCTCTCAAAGCCTCTCCCACACGCACATGCAAGTGATTATGAATAGATTAAAATAAACAGGACAAATTTAATCTTGACAAACTATGTATCATTATAAAGATCTAAGCCTCAAGCATCGACGTCAGATCGCTGTTTTTCAATGGAAAGCTTATAAAGACTGTATTTGCTACATTTGTGTAAGCAGTTCACATAAAAAAATAAACATTGAAAACGCTGTACATACCAGATCCGTCGTAATAACGAGTCATAAACACATCCACAGCTGTAAATCCCGGTTTAGTTAGGAAGGTAAGGGTCCACTGAACGACATCTCATGAAGCACGTTTAGTCCAACGAAGCAATAACGTTGTAATATGGATCATAATTCCTTTGTTTACATTTCATTTCTTCAGCGAGAGAATTGTTTGCGTCCGTTATGGAATAACTCACGGTCGAAAACTGCATCTTGGTAGTAAAAACACGGCACGGTTTTGCAGCGTACAGTGTCACAAACAGAATGAGGCGATCCACCGGAACAAAGAATGAATGAAAAATAGGCGGAAAATAGTTTATTTGAATTTGGCGCTCTCTCCTCAGAGCTGGTGACGCGCTCTGACGCACCTGTCAGCTGATGGAGGCGGAACTTACAGCGATCGCAAATTCCTGTCTTTCTTTTTTATTTTAGAGAGTTTTTATATATGTGAGAGTGTGTTTTATGTTGAATGTGAATGTATGTGCATGATTACCATCTGTTTGAGTGCAAATCAGCCCAAATCAGCTCGCTATTACCGCATGATCACGGCTATCAAAGTGAACGCGTCTATATGAATAGGGAGAGTGGATTATTTACTTCGGCACATTTGTGTTATTACCATCTGTATAAGTGGCCATCAGCACATCAGCACTTATTTGCATCGTAATTCATTGTAAAATATGCATCTCTAGAAATCTCAGGATGTTCTATATTGGAAAACAATGTTAAATCTTTTTTTATTTTTCTTATTATTATTATTTTTCTTACTCAAATTATTCTTATTGTATTTTTCTACTGCTCAAATAAATCATTTATATGATGTCTAAGTTTATGTCTAGTGTTTTATAATTGAAAAAAAACTATGCAGTGGTATGTTTACTGACTAAATAGTTTGTAGAAGCCTTCAATACTATTGGGAAATATATTTTCTTATATTTGGGGGGGGTGGGGGGTGTAGACATAGTCTCAGAAAAATATTTGCAGGAGTCTCATTTTTCATGATATTTTATTCAGATTTGAAATAGAAACTCATGAGACATGTGGCTTTCAACCCATTACTTTTCTAGATTGCTCCAGGACTTATTTCATGTATTTTTATATCAAATAAAAAAAATATTCTTCCGCGAGAATTATGTGACGTCATCGGGGATACCGGATAAAAGGCTCTGAGATGGCAATGGTGTCTCTCTCTCCGTTGCTCCGCTTCCCATTCACCGCCGTCTCTCATCGCCTCTTGGAGGCGGTTTTGTTTGTTTTATGTTAAGCTTAGGTTTAACGTATAAAGTTGTGTTTTGATATTTGGTATATTTCTTACTTTTCAGTTGCGGGTAGTGTATTTATTTATTAGTTCACGTTTGCTTATTTAGTAAGAACTGAGCGAGGGAAGCAGATGTCCGGAAGACTCATCTGTTTTTATTTTTTTTTCGGTAGTCAGGTAAGAACTTTATTCCGAGAACAGGTGTAGTTAGGGGACTGTTTTCTTAGCTTCCCTACCCGTGAACTGATTGTTTTCTTTATCATCCATTAGATTGTTTTCTTTCTTATAAATATTATTTGTGAATGTTTGATTTGAATTCTGTTAATTAAATAGAGACGTCTTGGAACTCACATCAGGGGTTGTGATTCTATTTTTTATATGTTTGGCCTGTGTCCTTAGAACTCACGAGCCTTGAAATGGTAATGGGCCGTAACACCGATTCTTTGTCACGCATTTTTGACCGTTCCGAACGCCCGTCTACTCCCGAGTGTATTTTACCTGAGACATTAGTGGTCTCCACACTCACATGGGAGGTCGAGTCGAAGGTCAAGACGGCCTTAGAAGGGGTAACGCCTCCGCCCGGGTGCCCACCGAATCGATTATTTGTGCCGGAGGGATTACGGTCCAATGTCATTCACTTGGGGGCATTGCTCTAATGTGGCTTGTCATCCAGGAGTTAATCGCACTAAATTTTTGGTCAAGCAATGATTCTGGTGGCCACTTATGGCTTGCGACATTCACAGTTTTGTTTTGGCTTGCTCCGTTTGCGCCACTGGTAAGACTTCCAGTCGACCTCCTGATGGGTTACTTCAACCGCTGCCGGTCCCTTCGAGACCCTGGTCCCATATCGCACTAGATTTTATTACCGCCCTCCCAGGGCAACACGGTAGTTTTGACCGTGGTGGACCGGTTCTCGAAGGCGGCCCACTTAATTCCCTTGCCCAAATTACCCTCAGCCAAGGAGACAGCGTCGACCGTCGTAGAGCAAGTCTTTCGTTTACATGGCCTCCCGACAGACGTGGTCTCCGACAGGGGATTTAGTGTATTTTTTAGAGGGAATATTTGAACGTCAATTTTGAGCAATTTTGACAGCCCTAATGCATATAGGGTGAATCCTGAGAAGCGAGCTCAGTTGAAAAAAGAAGTTAGCTTCATGCTTGAAAATAACATCGCTGAGCCAAGTTTTAGCCCTTGGAGCTCACCCTGTTTATTGGTTAAAAAGTCAGACAGCTTGTTTCGTTTTTGTACCGAATTTTGACGTGTAAACTCCGTTACGAAACCAGATAGTTACCCACTGCCTCGTATGGAGGATTGTGTGGATCGTGTTGGAAATGCTGCTTTCGTCACCAAGATCGATCTTTTGAAAGGTTACTGGCAGGTGCCTCTGTCGGATCGCGCAAAAGAAATCTCTGCATTTGTAACACTGGATCATTTCCTGCATTACATTGTAATGGCTTTTGGTCTATGAAACGCACCGGCGACTTTCCAAAGGTTAGTAAATCGTGTTATTGATGACATGCACAACATTGAAGCATATCTGGATGACTTGGTTATTTATAGTGCATCCTGGTCAGAACATGTTAAACAACTTCATGTTCTTTTCAGTTGTCTGTCTGACGCTAATCTTACAATCAATCTAGCGAAATGCGAGTTCGGATGAGCTACGGTGACTTATCTGGGAAAGATTGTTGGGGGTGGTCAAGTTCGGCCTGTCGAGTCTAAGGTGGAGGCTATTACTCATTTTCCTGTGCCCACTACGCGCCGTGAGTTGCGTCGATTCTTAGGCATGGTTGGGTATTACAGAAATTTTTGTGTAAATGTTTCCGTTGTCGCCTCTCCCTTAACTGATCTCCTCAGTTCAAAAATACCATTTAAATGCACAGAACAGTGTCAAACGATTTTCCAAAAGATCAAAATGCTTCTGATCAATTCTCCTATTCATTCTGCTCCTCATTTTTCCTCTCCATTCTTGCTTGCTGTTGATGCAAGTGACACAGGTGCTGGAGCTGTACTTCTCCAACGAGATCAGACTGGTGTTGAGCATCCCGTTTGCTATTTTTCACAAAAATGTTATAAACATCAACAACGTTACTCCACCATTGAGGAGGCATTAGCTCTCGTCCTTGCTTTCCAACATTTCGATGTCTATGTGGATTATGTTTCGTATCCGTTGATTATTTACACAGATCATAACCCATTAGTCTTCCTGGCCCGAATGAAAAACAACAACCAATGTCTGATGTGTTGGATTTTGTTTTTACAGACGTTTGAACTAGATATTCGACACATTCGTAGTAAAGATAATGTTATTGCTGACGCTTTATCACGTGTCTAATAGGAATAAATAGTTTTCCCCCTTTCTGTTAAAAAGATAGGGTAAAAGGAAACGGGTAAGAAAGATTGTTTCTACAATTTATTCACTTAAGGGTGAGGGTGTTATGTGTATCTTTGTGATATTTATTTTTGAGTCTGTAGGTGGGGTTGTGGGAGGATTCTTCCGCGAGAATTATGTGACGTCATCGGGGATACCGGATAAAAGGCTCTGAGATGGCAATGGTGTCTCTCTCTCCGTTGCTCCGCTTCCCATTCACCGCCGTCTCTCATCGCCTCTTGGAGGCGGTTTTGTTTGTTTTATGTTAAGCTTAGGTTTAACGTATAAAGTTGTGTTTTGATATTTGGTATATTTCTTACTTTTCAGTTGCGGGTAGTGTATTTATTTATTAGTTCACGTTTGCTTATTTAGTAAGAACTGAGCGAGGGAAGCAGATGTCCGGAAGACTCACCTGTTTTTTTTTTTTTTCGGTAGTCAGGTAAGAACTTTATTCCGAGAACAGGTGTAGTTAGGGAACTGTTTTCTTAGCTTCCCTACCCGTGAACTGATTGTTTTCTTTATCATCCATTAGATTGTTTTCTTTCTTATAAATATTATTTGTTAATGTTTGATTTGAATTCTGTTAATTAAATAGAGACGTCTTGGAACTCACATCAGGGGTTGTGATTCTTTTTTTTATATGTTCGGCCTGTGTCCTTAGAACTCACGAGCCTTGAAATGGTAATGGGCCGTAACACCGATTCTTTGTCGCGCATTTTTGACCGTTCCGAACGCCCGTCTACTCCCGAGTGTATTTTACCTGAGACATTAGTGGTCTCCACACTCACATGGGAGGTCGAGTCGAAGGTCAAGACGGCCTTAGAAGGGGTAACGCCTCCGCCCGGGTGTCCACCGAATCGATTATTTGTGCCGGAGGGATTACGGTCCAAGGTCATTCACTTGGGGGCATTGCTCTAATGTGGCTTGTCATCCAGGAGTAAATCGCACTAAATTTTTGGTCAAGCAACGATTCTGGTGGCCACTTATGGCTTGCGACATTCACAGTTTTGTTTTGGCTTGCTCCGTTTGCGCCACTGGTAAGACTTCCAGTCGACCTCCTGATGGGTTACTTCAACCGCTGCCGGTCCCTTCGAGACCCTGGTCCCATATCGCACTAGATTTTATTACCGCCCTCCCAGGGCAACACGGTAGTTTTGACCGTGGTGGGCCGGTTCTCGAAGGCGGCCCACTTAATTCCCTTGCCCAAATTACCCTCAGCCAAGGAGCCAGCGTCGACCGTCGTAGAGCACGTCTTACATGGCCTCCCGACAGACGTGGTCTCCGACAGGGGACCCCAATTTGTGTCCAAATTTTGGCGTGTATTCTGTAAGATTACTGGGAGCGACTGTAAGTCTGTCCTCAGGGTTTCATCCCCAGAGCAGTGGTCAAACCGAGGGAGCCAACCAAGATTTGGAAAGGGTGTTGCGATGTTTGGTCTCCAAGAATCCTTCCTCCTGGAGCCAACAACTGTCAATGGTGGAGTACGCCCACAATACATTACCAATATCAGCTACGGGCCTATCTCCGTTTGAGTGTAGTGTAGCATACCAGCCACCAATTTTTCCCAGTCTGGAATCCGAAGTCGCGGTCCCCTCCGTTCACACCTTTGTCCAGAGGTGTCACCGTACTTGGACTAGAGCCCGCGAGACTCTACTCCAAGTGGGGGCGCGCACCAAGGCTAAAGCCGATCTAAATGGTTAATGGTCCCACCTAGTGATCAACTGTAAAAATAACAAATGTTACCTCTTCCCAACAGGGAAAACCACCAACAATCAAGAATCTCACACACACACAAACACTATAATTTGCTGTTATACTCCATATAACTCCATAAACAAAGCCAGAAACTAAGCCTTTTTTTGCACAGGCCTATCTAAAGGGTTAATGGTCCCACCTAGTGATCAACTGTAAAATTAACACATTTTACCTCTTCCCAAAAGGGAAAACCACAAACAATCAAGAATGCATGATTACATGGTGTCATGGCTTTGCAATCAAAAAATGTCGTTATAATGGAAGTCAATGGGGCAAAAACAGCCACCAACAACTAATTAGGGAGAAAAAATTAAATCTAATGTTGCACAAAAACTAAAAATGCATCAAATCCAATGTTGCTACTAAACTTTGACATGCCCAAGACTGTTATAAAAAGAAAAAAAAAATCCAGAAACAATTACTTTTATATTGAAAATTAGTCATTTTGTGTGTTTTTTCCCCCAAATCAGTGACATAATTTATGAACTTGGCAATTATAGAGTTAAAATCTTGGATTTTTTTAAAAAACATTTGGTAGTTTTGATCAGGACTGAGGTTGATTAACAGATTTATGCAAAAAAAAATAGAAAAAAAATATGAATCTGATACATTTTTACAGCAGTTTAATTGAGTGGATGTTTTCATCCCGAACAACTCAAAAGGGTAGTGAATTTGAACAATCCACAAGGGTTAACACGAACATGACAATACAGGCCACCAGGGCACCATACAGACTTTATTAAAGAGTTTGCTGATTTTACATCCAAGTTAGTTCTGACTGCAGATAAAGTTTTAATAGTTGGTGATTTTAATATCGATGTTGATAATGAAAAATATGCATTGGGATCAGCATTTATAGAAATTCTGAACTCTATTGGGGTTAGAAAACACGTTTCAGGACCTACTCATTGTCGAAATCATACTCTAGATTTAATACTGTCACATGGAATTGATGTTGATAGTGTTGAAATTATGCAGCCAAGTGATGATATCTCAAATCATTATTTAGTTTTGTGCAAACTTTAAATAGCTAAAATTGTAAATTCTACTTCTTGTTACAAGTATGGTAGAACCATCACTTCGAACAAAAAAGACTGCTTTGTAAGTAAACTTCCTGATGAATCCGAATTCCTTAGCATATTCAAATCCTCGAAACTACTTGATGTTTTTTCTAGCATTTAAAATACAGTTGCTCCTTTACACTTAAGGATGGTTAAGGAAAACAGTTTGACACCATGGTATAATGAGCATACTCACACCCTAAAGAGAGCAGCCCGAAAAATGGAGCGCAGCTGGAGGAAAACAAAACTAGAGGTATTTCGTATTGCTTGGCGGGTAAGTAACCTGTACTACAGAAAAGCATTAAAAACTGCTAATAAATTGACAACATTACAATCAATTTGTTACATTCCAGAGCGCATCTGTTGCACTGCACTACAGCTGGCAAAACCTTCTGAAGGTGGTCAATGTATCTGTTGCAGTTTTTGTCAGGCAGTTGCACCAAAAAGTTAAAGCCCAGCAAACACAGAACATTCCCCTAACATTCCCGTATGGTTCCCATTTGGTTATTTTCTTTTGGGAACCAGACAAGTATGTTCTAGGAACTTTCCTGTAGGTTATTTTTAGGTTTAATTTGATAACCTTAGGAGAATGTTTGGTAACATTCCCTGTAGGTTATTTTCAGGTTGTATTTTTATAACTTTAAGGGAACGTTCTATTTACGTTAAGAAAACTTTCCTGGATAACCAATAGGGAACATTCTGGCAAAGTTTTGGGAACCAAAAACTAACGTTCCCAGAATGTTAAATTGGTAGGGAATAGCTGGGAATGGCCTCAAGACAAGTTTGAGATAGGGGGAAGGGCGCATTGTTTAAAATGTTTGTCACCAAAGCCATTAATCCAGAGGGCGTTGAGACTCAAAATATTAGCCTCAGCTATGCGCTGTGACAGACCTTTTTGCATTTGCATTTTAACATCCTGATCATATGATCAGATGATTTTTTTTTGCATATTATTAGCATAAATAAGCTGACGAAATACACAATTGTTAGACTCTGTTGTGAGTATTTGCAGCAAGTTTCTTTATTTGTTCATGTTATGGGGATTTGCAGTGTTTCACGCTGCACTCAGGGCTCCCGTAGATCAACCCTCCCATTGAGCAGAGTATGAGCGGAGAGTTGTTATTCTGGCAGGAGCAAGGAGCGGGTTTTTTAAAAGTCAGAGCGTCCTGGTTTTCACGCGCTCCAAGAGTGCTCCACCACCACTCTCTCACGAATATAATTCATGCCAACAACCCGTAATATAACTGCATATTCAGCAATGAATCTCTCAGATCAGAAGATTATAATGATGGCAACTGCCAAGCGGGAAGTTATAGGCTAGTTCTCCAGGAGTTTGTCTTATGCTTTTACTGAATATTTTCAGGTTAAAGCATGATTTAAACAGATACAGCACATTCACACACAATCGCTTTCGCAATTATGCATTAAACAAATGTAATCTTACAGTGCTAGTTCATCAACAGTATCTGATTTTGAAATATATTTTCCTCAAGACCTAGTAATGTTTTTGTTGTTTTAATTCAAATGTGTCTGCTTATATTTTAGCCACTTTATTTACAACAAACAAATTAAAATAAAAAAATTAAGAAAAAAAAATGTAAGAAAAAAAAATGATGCTTGGTTTCCGAAATGTAAAACGAATACAACTCGTTATCACACTGTAAAAAAATGATTTAAAAAGTCATGACATTTTTAAGGTTGGCTACTTTAACTCATAGAACTAATTTAAGCAATTTAAAGCGTTTTTATACTAGATTCAAACATATCTTTTCTATATTTTTAAACTGACTTTAAAATCTCATGGAGTTTAAACAGGTGAAAATGTCACAGTGAATATTAAATAGCCTAAATAAATGTGTACTATATAGTAGCCTATCCGAAGACCTTGATTGCATGTTACAATGAAACTAACAATATAATTTGATAAAAAAAAAATGTAAATTAAGAATTCCTGTATAAAATGGGACAGCAACCTCTATATCAAACATTATGTCGTCCACAGCTAAGCAACGCGGGAGGAAGGTTCTGCGCCAGAACGCACAAGTGAATGTGCATGCACAGTTTTTAGGGGGTAGGAGGATTTTTTTATTCTTAAAATAATTTTCATATGCAATGAAAAAAATGGGATAAACACAAACACGAAACTTGTAAATAAAATAATTTGATATAAAGTATATACAAGTTAAAGACATATATTAGGCCGGACTCTGTTGCTATCTGAAGCCAAACATAAGAACACTATAGGCTAATGTAAATTTGTTTTTAGTTTTAGTTTCCCTCAACTTTATAACAAATTCTTCAAATTGAACTGTCAGAACGGAACAATAATTAAAACAATGTATGCCTATAAATAATTGTAATGGATAAATAAAATTGCAGTATATAATAATATAGGGCTTAGCTATAAACAAACAAACAAAAAGCAAAATGTAAGGTAAAGTTGGACCATTTTCGTGATGTTGCCTATTTGAAGCTAAACTATTATTTATTAGGTAAAATAGGCTTTGTAGTTCACACGTGTTTCAGTATCGACGGAAAAATATCATAATGAGCAAAAATATGCCAGTGGACCGCTGCTCACGCTGTACTGCACAGTGCCACTGTTTCCAAAGAATATGTGCGTGTGAGGCGCCAGCGCATAAAACAGATGAAATAGAACATACTCAATTTATGCTCACACAGTTAAGGCATAATTGGAAACAGTTTGAAAAATCAAGAACAATAGCAGTTAATAAGATTTGTTTCTTAATGCTGGACTGTTCTCATTTTGCTCCGTATATGGAACTTGAGGGATATATATATATATTTTTCCCTAAGAGCAAAAAAAAAAAAAAAAAAAAAATATATATATATATATATATATATATATATATATGTTTGCCTAGTAATGACTGTTTAATAACAATAACATGCAGTTAGCCTTTGTATAAAGGTCTTTCTTTGAATTTTTGATGTGTAGACTGTAGCCTAAGACTATCCCATGTTCTAATGTTTTTTAAGGATGTTAAAATGTTATATTATAATGTTATTGTTGTTTTACTTCGTCCTTTCATCTCCGTTTACAATCCAACATTTTATTATTACAGTCAGTTCGCAAACAGTCCCTTTGCGCCACCTGGCGGCAGTTTCCCGAGTGATTTTAACATGCGACTGACATTCAGTGGCGGTACACACAGCAGTATTACCCATTCTGGTTGTCTACCTACTGTATGTATGTAAAGTGCAGCAGCAAGAGTTCTTACTAGAACCAGGAAGTATGACCATATTAGCCTGGTCCTGTCAACACTGCACTGGCTCCTTATCAAACATTGTATAGATTTTAAAATGTTTATTACTTATAAAGCCCTGAATGGTTTGGCACCTCAGTATTTGAATGAGCTCCTGTTACATTATAAACATACAAGTCCGCTGCATTCTCAAAACTCGATTTGATAATCCCTAGAATATAAAAATCAACTGCGGGTGGCAGATCCTTTCCTATTTGGCGCCTAAACTCTGGAATAACCTACCTAACATTGTTCGGGAGGCAGACACACTCTTGCAGTTTAAATCTAGATTAAAGACCCATCTCTTTAACCTGGCTTACACATAACATACTAATATGCTTTTATTATCCAAATCCGTTAAAGGATTTTTAGGCTGCATTAATTAGGTAAACCGGAACTTGAAACACTTCCCATAACACCCTATGTACTTGCTACATCATTAGAAGAATGGCATCTACGCTAATATTTGTCTGTTTCTCTCTTGTTCCGAGGTCACCGTGGCCACCAGATCCAGTCTGTGTCCAGATCAGAGGGTCACTGCAGTCACCCGGATCCAGTACGTATCCAGACCAGATGGTGGATCAGCACCTAGAAAGGACCTCTACATCCCTGAAAGACAGCGGAGACCAGGACAACTAGAGCCCCAGATACAGGTCCCCTGTAAAGACCTTGTTTCAGACGACCACCAGGACAAGACCACAGGAAACAGATGACTCTTCTGCACAATCTGACTTTGCTGCAGCCTGGAATTGAACTACTGGTTTCGTCTGGTCAGAGGAGAACTGGCCCCCCAACTGAGCCTGGTTTCTCCCAAGGTTTTTTTTTTTTTATTATTTAACTGAACAGAGATGACATAACAATCCAATGATGAACTGCCTTTAACTATCATTTTTGCATTATTGACACCGTTTTCCTAATGAATGTTGTTCAGTTGCTTTGACGCAATGTATTTTGTTTAAAGCGCTATATAGATAAAGGTGACTTTGACTTTGACTTACCCATCAAACTCTGAGACCTCGTTGAGCCGACGGAAGTCATTGCAGAAGCAGAGGGTGCCATCTGGCTTAGGTACCAGGATGATTGGGCTGGACCATGGGCTGTACGATGGTTCAATCACTCTTAACTTCAGCATTTGTTGGATTTCTCACTCGCAATATTCTTGGCAGTGGCCTTCCGGAGGGGCACTACTTCCGGGTACCGGGGGGTGTAGTCGACGATCAACAGGATGTGCTTGTGTCCCCGGGCAATGGCCCTTCCAGATCCATCCCGATGCGCTTGAAGGGCACCCTATATAACATTTCTTTCATATGCACATAAACTGACATTCACCACTTATAAGCTACTACTAAATACTGTAGAAATGTAATTTTCTGTAAAGTTGTTTTGCAATGATTTGTATCGTAAAAAGTGTTATACAAATAAACTTGAATTGAATTGAAAAAATGCCCCCCCCCCTTCACTGGGCGACACAATAGAGCAGGCCGTTCTTTACAATAAAGCGGGGAATAGGATGAGGCTTTGGCCATGTATCCTCGCCGTCCACTGTACACAGTTGTCCCCAACCAGACAACTCTGACGATCGTCTTCCAAATGGGCTTGGCCAAACGAGCCCCCTCCCGTGTCCATACACATAATAAAAGATGTTAGGATTTTGGGAAGGGGACTCACCATCTTTCCCGCTATCTGAGGCCAAGAGAACAGGGTAGCGACATATCTTCGCTGCACGGCCAACACAGTCTCAAATCCTGGCCAGTCTCTCCCCAGCAGAACAGGCACTGGCAGATCCTTTATCACCCCGACTTCTACGGGCCAGGTTCCAGGGCACGCTGAAATCATTACATGGAGGGCCGGCACCTGTTGCGTGTCACCATGGATGCAGGTTATCGCCAGCAGGGATTTGGCTTCTCCATGGGGAGGTAAGATGTGCGCGTCGACGAGGCTAACGGCACTGCCTGAGTCCAGCAATGCCCTAAATGGACCGCCGTTGATTTTTATCCTCGCCTCTGGGGCTCCAGGGGGCAGATCTTTATGAAGAACGCAGCCTCCCAACCATTTCAGGGTGGGAGTGGATGAGGGCACTGTGGGCATCGGCTCATCCCATGGACTGCTGGCCTGTCTACTGGCCACGAGATGCCCTCCGGCGCGCGCTGCTCCTGGACCACCCTTCGAGACCACGGCAGAACTCACTTGCATATGGGACACAAAAGTGGAAACACTTCAGGAGTGTCAAAGTAGTCATCAGACTGTTTGAATTATACAGGATTTCCGGAAGATGTGTGTGTCACATTCCACCCAAGCGGCAACTTCCCGCTCTCTCTCGTGAAGTCCATAAACAAGTGGCTCAAACTGTAAATCATCGACTGGCCACTAGAGGCTGGCTGCGAAAGGGAGTCGATCCCATATACTCCCCATGTTAAAATGCCCAGCTTTACAGCAGAAAAAAAAAAGTTTACAGCCTGGTTAAAAAAAATATTTTGGTATTTATAGCTTATTTTACCCTTCATGACAACTGTGAGGGGGGTGAATTTTTTTTTTTACCTCTCAGCCTGCACCCCGACGCCCTCGTCTTGAAAGCCCCTCAACTTGCACTTAAGCCTCAAGCATCGACGACAGATCGCTGTTTTTCAATGGAAAGCTTATAAAGACTGTATTTGCTACATTTGTGTAAGCAGTACACATAAAAACATGAACATTAGAAACGCAGTACATACCAGATCCGTCGTAATAACGAGTCATAAACACATCCACAGCTGTAAATCCCGGGTAAGTTAGAAAGGTAAGTGTCCACTGAACGACATCTCATGGAGCACGTTTAGTCATAATTAGATCATAATTCCTTTGTTTACGTTTCAGTTCTTCAGCGACAGAACTGTTTGCGTCCGTTATGGAATAACTCACGGTCGGAAACTGCGTCTTTGTAGTAAAAAAACGGCATGGTTTTGCAGCGTACAGTGTCAGAAACAGAATGAGACAATCCACCGGAAAAAAGAATGAATGAAAGATAGGAGAAAGAGGGCTCCTGAGGGCTCGTTATGCGTTCTGATGCACCTATCAGCTGATGGAGGCTGAACTTATAGCAATCACGTTTTTCTTTCTTTGTTTTATTTTTCAACAGTTTTTATATATGTGAGAGTGTGTTTTATGTTGAATGTGAATGTATCTGCATGATTACCATCTGTTTGAGTGCACATCAGCCATCAGCTTGCTATAACTGCATGATCACGGCTATCAAAGTGAACGCATCTATATGAATAGAGAGAGTGGATTATTTACTTTATGGCACATTTGTGTTATTATCATCTGTATAAGTGGCCATCAGCAATTATTTGCATCGTAATTCATTGTAAATGCTGCATTTCTAGCAATCCCAGGATTTTCTGTAATTGGCAAACAAAGTTAAATCTTTTTTTATTTTTCTTATTATGCTTATTGTATTTTTCTAGTGCTCAAATAAATCACTTATATGATGTCTGTGTAGTGTTTTATAATTGAAAAAAAAAACTATGCAGTGGTATGTTTACTGACTAAATAGTTTGTAGAAGCCTTCAATACTATTGGGAAATATATTTTCTTATATTTGGGGGGTGGGGGGTGTAGACATAGTCTCATAAAATTTTTTGCAGGAGTCTCATTTTTCATGATATCTTATTCAGATTTGAAATAGAAACTCGTGATACATGTGGCTTTCAACCCATTACTTTTCTAGATTGCTCCAGGACTCATTTCATGTATTTTTATATCGAATAAAAAATATTTAAGTGTGGTATAAAAAAAAAAATTCAAGGCACTTCAGTGTCTATAACTTTTAATATTTATGAACATTATCAAATCTGGTTGATAAAAAGTAAAGCCCAAAGGGTTTTCTTTCCAAAGACACCAAAATTATGTTTGTAACACACTGAAGTAGGAAACTATTACAATTATAAGTTAGGTAGAGCACTTTCAGCTGTGAGTCCCATAATGGGGGGTGCTGGCGAACAGGTTAATAACTTATCCGTTCAAATTATATTAAGCCTTAAAGATCAGCATAACTAAGGGTGTGGCCGCTTGAGTGACAGGTGGATTGCCGCTGCTGACACTGCCGTCGAGCTAGGTGGGTGTGGTTTCAGCCACTAGCTCCTGCCTTTTTGCGATTATCCAGGAGTGACGTGCAGTGACTCGCTGCCATTTTAGGGTTCAAAAATGCATTTCGGAAATCTACAGGTGATGTCACGGACACTACATCCATGTTTTTATAAATTCTATGGTTCCGCCTGAAAACAAAAATGCTGTGGCGCCAAACCCCATCACGAAAGAAGAAAGCTTTCGAGTTTACAACTGTGATGACGAGCGCTTATCAGGATCAACTAAACACTGGATATTCAAAAGTATGTCAAATATTTAAGGTTCTTGGAATTTAATCTTTAGAATTTTAATTCAATTCAATTCAATTTTATTTATATAGCGCTTTTTACGATAAAAATCATTACAAAGCAATGTTCACAGAAAATGTATGTTTCTTTATTATTTAGTAATAGTTTATCAGTGGTGACTCAGCTTAGGTACATATGGCAGAAACGTACGTAAAAATCAACTAAAGACGTAATCAAACAGACAACGAACACTATTTACAGCAATTATTATGATGCAATCACACTTGTAGCAATATTTGTTAGTTATCTATGTTGATTCAGGGTTAGCATCATCTGAGGTCCTCTGAGGGGTTTGCATCATCTCTTCTCAGGTGTTCTGGATCCAGACTGGAGCTTGTTTAAATCATAGTTACCATGGGATGTCAACAGAGAAACAAATAGAGACAATTAGCATAGCTGCTGTTCCAACCAAGTAAAATTAATTAGTTTAACCCAAGCTTAAGAATAATGATGTGCGTTTGATCAGATACAACTGCAGTCACAAATTATGAGATGCATTATTTGAATGCTTGGCGAAAGAGATGCGTTTTTAATCTAGATTTACACAGAGAGACTGTGTCTGAACCCCGAACATTATCAGGAAGGCTATTTCAGAGTTTGGGAGCCAAATGTGAAAAAGGTCTACCTCCTTTAGTGGACTTTGCTATCCTAGGAACTACCAAAAGTTTGTGACCTTAGGGAGCTTAATGGATTGTAGCGTGGTATAAGGCTAGTTAGGTACGCAGGAGCTAAACCATTAAGGGCCTTATAGGTAAGTAATAATATTTTGTAACTGCTACAGAATTTAATTGGTAGCCAGTGCAGAGACTGTAAAATTGGGGTAATATGATCATATTTTCTTGACCTGGTAAGGACTAGAGCTGCTGCATTTTGGACTACCTGTAGCTTGTTTATTGAAGAAGCAGGACAACCACCTAGAAGTGCATTACAATAGACCCTTTGCAAACACGTGACCACGACCACGTGACGACGCCATGCTGGACGGCAAAATCACTGGACGCGCAGGCTGAGCAGTAGTAGACGAGCGGGAAATTTGAATAGTTTTAAACAGATTAAAATAGATAACGTTAACATTACCACTAAACTTCATGGCTTCTTCTATTGAAGAAGTTGTAGTGCCGTTATCGGTCGAGGTAGGGCATCTGGTAGGTGCTCACAAAGAGCAATATTTGGAGAAGTTGGAGATAGCAGGTTTGGATACAGACCCTTACCTTCTTCATCCCTCGGTTTTCACGGACCTCGTTAAATCGCCGAGTCTGCCTGACTTCGGCCCACACGATTTGTACCACTATGTGGTAAACGGGGTATCCCCATACACTGGTGCTGATCTCAAAGCTTTTAAAAGTCTGGATGCTTACCAGTTCTTCGTAGCTGGCTGGGTTACAGCTACGCGATGCTACGCTAACGGCGGGGGGAGGTACCTCATAATGGCAAAGGTAAGACATCGATCTATGGTTTATTTTGTATTATTACATGGCTTAGTTGAATTCTAATGTAGAATGCAGTCTGTTATTTCTTGATAAATATTTATATAACACGTAGCCTATGATTTTAGAGTACATGGTCGGCCGTGGCTTTTTAATGGATGCCTGGACGCATCCCAGCTCTGGGAAGTGCAGTCATTAATTATCGATCACACGTTAATCCATGCAGACAGTAAATCACGGTGTGTCTGTGATCCGTAGTAACCACATATAATTGTAACATCTAGACATCTTCTTATCTGTGATTATATTCGCAGTAGCCTATGTTAAGATTCTACCAGTTAATCACAGCAAAGTATTCACAATGTGCATTTATTGTGTTACTGCAGCATTAAACAATAACATCACAATAACATTCATGTAAAAATAATGTATCTATGCCACTTTCTGTATTTGTAGGTGCATCATAGCCAGTAAACCACGGAGTGTCTGTGATCAGTAGCCACACATAATTTTTACATCTAGCCATCATCTCATCTGTGATTATATTCGCTGTAGCCTATGTTAAGATTTGACTATCACAGTGATTAAGATGTATTCACAAGGGGCATTTATGGTGTCACTGCAGCAGTAAATAATAACATCACAATAACATTCATGTAAGAATAATGTATTTATGCCACTTTCTGTAATTGTAGGTGCATCACAGTCAGTCACTGTCTGAAACCCAACTACAACCATGGGTATCTTTGAAGAAGGATGGGACAGTCTTGTGCGGCCACTGTACATGTAAAGCGGGCCTGGGAGAGGTGTGCTCCCACGTGACAGCTCTGCTATACGCAATAGACTCTGCTGTTAAACATCTGGAAGACAAAAGCTGCACTGATGGGCCCAGACAGTGGGGACTTCCTCCTTTGAAAGCGGGCAAGGCTTTGTACGAAGAGGGATCAGGAATTGATTTCTCACATCCTGCCAAAAAGCGTTGTGGTGTAAACAACCAAAGCCATTCAGGTTGTCCATCTGTGAAAAAAGTGGGTGTGTCTGCAGCAGCTATAGAACAATTCTACAAGGCTCTGGATAATGCAACTCCAAACCCTTCAGAGAAGAGTGGTATCCTACGCATATTGCCACACTACTGTAAACAGTTTCAACCAAAAGTGGTGTCTCTGGGTCTACCACAGCCCCTGACTGAGTTATACAGTGCTCAGAACCGGAAGCTGTCTGCCTCGGACCTTGAGAAAAAATGTGATGCGGTATTCAATGATATGGAAGTCACACCAGAGCAGGTATAGTCATCCCTCTTAATCTCATATGACTAAAATGTGCTTTAAGGTGTCATGTCATTAATTTCATCTTCTATAATTTACAATGTTGTAGGCAGTAAAAGTTGAGGAAGAGACACGACAACAGGGAAAGTCAAGGCTATGGTTTGACATGAGGGCTGGTAGGGTGACAGCATCTAGGTTCAAGTCAGCTGCAAGGACAGACCCTACAAATCCTTCCAAATCCCTAATTAGGCAGATCTGTTACCCTGACCTATGCAGATTTTCAACAGTTGCAACCAGGCATGTGTGACATAATGACATAAACATACAGTTACTGTTTTTAATTTCACCATAGTGTAAGTGAGTAAAGAAATTAGATGTTCTTTGAACTTATGTTTCAACTATGGAAATGTATGCAATACATGTTGTGTTCTAATGTAGAGGGCCCCTGCTCACAAAAACATCAAAGAAACAAAAACAAGACAAAGAAATGCATTTATCATTGGAATATTTATTATAGTCAGTATTACAAATTATCAACATTAAATTACAAACATGATGACAGATTACATCCCTCAATCTCTTTGAGTGCCCTTATCTATTTTTAATCCCAGGTGTATGGTGTAGGTCCTTTGCCTATTTATTCCTAATGTTCCTTTTAAATGGTTCCTGTTATATTTAATTTACACCTTTTTAAACTACTCTGTGATATCTGTGATAGAATATGATACAAGAGAATATTATGTGCTATTAAGATTAGGCCAATTTTGGGTACTGACATCTATAGTACTTATAGTTCTTAGGGAAATGAGAGAACAAATCCAATGAAAAGGACACTCAAAGAGCTACGATGACTTAAAGGAATAGTTCACTTTAAAATGAAAATTCTGTCATCATATACTCACTCTCATGTTGTTTCAAACCTGCATGAATTTCTTTCTTCTGCTGAACAGAAAGGAAGATATTTAGAAGATTATCAGTAACCAGACAGTTTTTGGATCCCATTGACTTCCATAGTATATTTTTTTCTACTATGGAAGTCAATGGGACCCAGAAACTGTCTGGTTACTGACATTCTTCTAAATATCTTCCTTTCTGTTCAGCAGAAGAAAGAAATTCATACAGGTTTGAAACAATATGAGGGTGAGTATATGAAAATTATCATTTTAAAGTGAACTATTCCTTTAATAACATTATTTTTCTCATTTTCAGATGGGGATGTGAACATGAACAAAAAGCCAGAGAGACATATGAGGCTTACGCTGCACAACATCATCAGGACCTAAGTGTTCGTGATGCCGGTCTCCATATTGATACCTCCCGTCCCTACCTTGGAGCATCTCCAGATGCCTTGCTGTCCTGCTCCTGCTGTGGCGATGGTATTTTGGAAATCAAATGCCCACACTGTGCCAAAGACACCGGAGTCCTCAGTGCCACTGAAAAGAAACATTTCTGCATTGAGAACACAGATGGTACACATGCACTTAACAGAGATCATCAATACCACTACCAGGTGCAAGCCCAGTTGTTTGTGACGAAGCGGAAGTTTTGTGACTTCATGGTGTGGTCTACATCCGATTTTTTTATACAGAGAATTTTGCCTGATGCTGACTTTTTTACAGAAGCAGTGCAGAATGTTGAGGCCTTCTATAGGTCAGCCATTTTATCTGAGTTATTGGCCAAGACATATACATGCCCAGATAGACTGCTGTCAGACAAAACACAGTCCACAGACTCATGAAGTTAATTACTAGAATTGTTGGGTCTTTGTAAATTATAGTGTGGTCTAGACCTACTCCATTTGTAATGTTTTTCTTTTAATTTCTTATGATGTGATACTATAAATAAAATGTAATTGAATTATTAGTAAGATTTGCCAGTGTGTAATTCTACATACATTTAATATCCTTTTATAAAGTACAACAGCATAGTCAAAAGTTTGAGGGCTGGTTTATTTTACAAAAACATCTTTCAACACGTTTATAAAAGCCAACCTAAATTACATTAATAATGACATTAAGCTAACGTTAGCTACCTTTGTGAATGGGTAGCAGTAACGTTAACGTTAGACTGCACAGCCCTATCACACTAGCTGGCACTTGCTCATTACATAGCTAACTTAGGTTACTCATGTTACAAATGACAATTTGACTGGGTCTCCATCTGGACAAGGATGGCGATATGGTATTACACAAATTAAGTAAACGTAACTGGGAAATACATGAACCTTACCTTGTAAAAAATGCTCGCTGCAAATCCTGGAGTACTTGGAGGGCTGCCAGTCCTTTCGGCTGATAGCAGCAACCCATCGCTGCCTTCTCTCCCCATCAAATGTTATTCGATAAAAAGATATATTGGCTTTACCCTGTCTATTAGCACAGCCCACGGCACAACACGAAATAACCATTTTACAACTAGAACTAACTCAAACACGAACTCATTTGGCTTGCCGTCCGTCTACAGAATAGCTCTTCCGCCGTCCGTCATGGCGTTCAGAATTCGCGCGAGTAGAGCGTGACGTCACGTGCAAAGGGTCTATAGTCCAGTCTAGAGCTCATGAATGCATGAACTAGCTTTTCTGCATCAGAAACAGATAACATGTTTCGTAGCTTGGCAATGTTTCTAAGATGGAAGAATGCAGTTTTTGTAAGATGGGAAATATGATTTTCAAAAGACAAGTTGCTGTCCAATATAACACCCAGATTTCTGACTGTAGAGGAAGTAACAGTACATCCGTCTAGTTGCAAACTGTAATCTACGAGATTCTTTGTACTGTTTTTTGGTCCAACAAGTAATATAACAACAAGTATATATATATGTATAAGAATAATATAAACATATAAATATTAATAAATAAACAAAACGAACAAATATCTCTGTTCTATCCGAATTTAATAGGAGAAAATTACTTGTTATACAATCTTTTACATATTTATCACAATCTGTTAGCTTAGATAATTTTGAAGTTTTATCTGTCTCGTTGAGATATATAGTTGAGTATCATCAGCATGACAGTGGAAACTAATCTCATATTTTCTAATAATATTACCAAGGGGCAACATGTATATTTAAAATAGCAGAGGACCTAGGACAGATCTTTGTGGCACTCCATATTTTACTGATGATAAATGAGATGACACCCCATTTAAGTAAACAAAATGGTAGCAATCGGACAGGTAGGATCTAAACCATCTTAGAGCCTGCCCTTGAATACCTGTATAGTTTTGTAATCGATCTATGAGTATGTCATGATCTATGGTGTCGAACGCAGCACTAAGATCAAGTAAAACTAGCAATGAGATGCAGCCTTGATCTGACGCAAGAAGCAGGTCATTTGTAGTTTTAACAAGTGCAGTTTCTGAAACCTGAAATTCTTCATACAGATCTTTTTTTTTTGCAGGAAGGAGCACAATTGAGCAGACAGCTTTTTCTAAAAAAAAATTTACATACTGTAAATGGAAGATTTGAAATGTGTCTGTAATTTGCCAGTACACTAGGATCTATTTGTGGTTTCTTAATAAGAGGCTTAATAACCAACAGCTTGAATGGTTTTGGGACGTGACCTAAAGATAACGACGAGTTAATAATGTTGAGAAGCGGTTCTTCGGCTACAGGTAACAGCTCTTTCAGTAATTTAGTGGGTACAGGATCTAATAAACATGTTGTTGGTTTAGAAACAGTGATAAGTTTATTTAGCTCTTCCTGTCCTATATTTGTAAAGCACTGCAGTTTATCTTTGGGTGCGATGGGTGAAACTGAAGTGTTAGACGCTGTAGAATCTACATTCGCTATTGTATTTCTAATGTTATCTATTTTATCAGTGAAGAAATTCATAAAGTCAATACTATTAAACTTTGATGGAATATTTGAATCAGGTGGCTTCTGGTAATTTGTTAATTTAGCCACTGTGCTAAATAAAAACCTTGGATTGTTTTGGTTATTTTCTATGAGTTTGTGGATATGCTCTGCCCTAGCAGTTTTTAGAGCCTGTCTATAGCTGGACATACTGTTTTTCCATGCAATTCTAAAAACTTCCAAGTTAGTTTTTCTCCATTTGCGTTCAAGACTATGAGTTACTTTCTTGAGAGAGTGAGTATTACTGTTATACCATGGCACAGTACGTTTTTCTCTAACCTTTTTCAATTTGATGGGGGCAACAGCTTCTAATGTATTAGAGAAAATAGTGCCTATGTTGTCAGTCATTTCGTCTAATTCATGTGTATTTTTGGGTACAAATAGCAGTTGAGATAGGTCAGGCAGGTTATTTGCGAATCTGTCTTTGGTGACTGGAACAATAGTTCTGCCCAGACGGTAACGCTGAGACATATAGTTAATATCAGTTATACGCAGCATGCACGACACAAGGAAATGGTCTGTAATATCATCACTTTGGGGTACAATATCTATAGCAGTAAGATCGATTCCATGCGATATAATTAGATCTAGTGTATGATTAAAACGATGAGTGGCCCGGTGACATTTTGCTTGACTCCAAAAGAGTTTATTAGGCCAGTAAACGCAAGTCCTAATGCATCATTTGTAATATCAACGTGAATATTAAAATCTCCCATGATTAGCACTTTATCAACTGTAACTAGAAGGTCTGAGAGGAAATCTGCAAATTCTTTTAGGAATTCTGTATACGGCCCTGGTGGTCTATACACAGTAGCCAGAGCAAGAGATACAACAGATTTCTTTTGCATGTCTGACAGTGTAACATTAAGCAGAAGTACAGTATTGTTCAAAATAATAGCAGTACAATGTGACTAGCCAGAATAATCCAGGTTTTTAGTATAGTTTTTTTGCTACATGGCAAACAAGTTACCAGTAGGTGCAGTAGATTCTCAGAAAACAAACAAGACCCAGCATTCATGATATACACGCTCTTAAGGCTTGTGCAGTTGGGCAATTAGCTGAAAGGGGTGTGTTAAAAAAATAGCAGTGTCTGCCGTTGACTGTACAAACTCAAAACTATTTTGTACAAACGTTTTTTTGACCAGTTTTTTAAAACTGCTTCACATCTGTGTGGCATAGAGTCAACCAACTTGTGGCACCTCTCAGCTGTTATTCCACTTTATTCTTTAACAACATTCCACAATTCATTTACATTTCTTGGTTTTGCTTCAGAAACAGCATTTTTGATATCACCCCACAAGTTCTTGATTCGATTAAAGTCCAGGGATTGGGCTGGCCACTCCATAACATTAATTTTGTTGGTTTGGAACCAAGACTTATTCGTTTATTGGCGTGTTTGGGGTCATTGTCTTGATGAAACAACCATTTCAAGGGCATGCCCTCTTCAGCATAAGGCAACATGACCTCTTCAAGTATTTGGACATATGCAAACTGATCCATGATCCCTGGTATGCGATAAATAGGCCCAACACCATAGTATGAGAAACATGCCCATATGATGATACTTGCACCACCATGCTTCACTGTCTTCACTGTGTACTGTGGCTTGAATTCAGAGTTTGGGGTTCGTCTCAAAAAAGAACAATTTTACTCTCATCAGTCCACAAAATGTTCCTCCATTTCTCTTTAGGCCAGTTGATGTGTTCTTTGGCATATTGTAACCTCTTCTGCACATAACTTTTTTTTAACAGAGGGACTTTGCGGGGGATTCTTGAAAATAGATTATTTTCACACAGATGTCTTCTAACTGACAGTACTTACAGGTAACTCCAATGTCAATGTCACCTTTATTTATATAGCGCTTTAAACAAAATACATTGCGTCAAAGCAACTGAACAACATTTATTAGGAAAACAGTGTCAATAATGCAAAAATGATAGTTAAAGGCAGTTCATCATTGGATTCAGTTATGTCATCTCTGTTCAGTTAAATAGTGTCTGTGCATTTATTTGCAATCAAGTCAACGATGTCGCTGTAGATGAAGTGTCCCCAACTAAGCAAGCCAGAGGCGACAGCGGCAAGGAACCGAAACTCCATCGGTGACAGAATGGAGAAAAAAACCTTGGGAGAAACCAGGCTCAGTTGGGGGGCCAGTTCTCCTCTGACCAGACGAAACCAGTAGTTCAATTCCAGACTGCAGCAAAGTCAAATTGTGCAGAAGAATCATCTGTTTCCTGTGGTCTTGTCCTGGTGCTCCTCTGAGACAAGGTCTTTACAGGGGATCTGTATCTGGGGCTCTAGTTGTCCTGGTCTCCGCTGTCTTTCAGGGATGTAGAGGTCCTTTCTAGGTGCTGATCCAGCATCTGGTCTGGATACGTACTGGATCCGGGTGACTGCAGTGACCCTCTGATCTGGACACAGACTGGATCTGGTGGCCACGGTGACCTCGGAACAAGAGAGAAACAGACAAATATTAGCGTAGATGCCATTCTTCTAATGATGTAGCAAGTACATAGGGTGTTATGGGAAGTGTATCCGGTTCCGGTTTACCTAATTAATGCAGCCTAAAAATCCTTTAACGGATTTGGATAATAAAAGCATATTCGTTTGTTATGTGTATGCCAGGTTAAAGAGATGGGTCTTTAATCTAGATTTAAACTGCAAGAGTGTGTCTGCCTCCCGAACAATGTTAGGTAGGTTATTCCAGAGTTTGGGCGCCAAATAGGAAAAGGATCTGCCGCCTGCAGTTGATTTTGATATTCTAGGTATTATCAAATTGCCTGAGTTTTGAGAACGTAGCGGACGTAGAGGGTTATAATTTAAAAGGAGCTCATTCAAATACTGAGGAGCTAAACCATTCAGGGCTTTATAAGTAATAAGCAATATTTTAAAATCTATGCGATGCTTGATAGGGAGCCAGTGCAGTGTTGACAGGACCGGGCTAATATGGTCATACTTCCTGGTTCTAGTAAGAACTCTTGCTGCTGCATTTTGGACTAGCTGTAGTTTGTTTACTAAGCGTGCAGAACAACCACCCAATAAAGCATTACAATAATCTAACCTTGAGGTCATAAATGCGTGGATTAACATTTCTGCATTTGACATTGAGAGCATAGGCCGTAATTTAGATATATTTTTGAGATGGAAAAATGCAGTTTTACAAATGCTAGAAACGTGGCTTTCTAAGGAAAGATTGCGATCAAGTAGCACACCTAGGTTCCTAACTGATGATGAAGAATTGACAGAGCAACCATCAAGTCTTAGACAGTGTTCTAGGTTATTACAAGCAGAGTTTTTAGGCCCTATAATTAACACCTCTGTTTTTTCAGAATTTAGCAGTAAGAAATTACTCGTCATCCAGTTTTTTATATCGACTATGCAATCCATTAGTTTTTCAAATTGGTGTGTTTCACCGGGCTGCGAAGAAATATAGAGCTGAGTATCATCAGCATAACAGTGAAAGCTAACACCATGTTTCCTGATGATATCTCCCAAGGGTAACATATAAAGCGTGAAGAGTAGCGGCCCTAGTACTGAGCCTTGAGGTACTCCATACTGCACTTGTGATCGATTGGATACATCTTCATTCACTGCTACGAACTGATGGCGGTCATATAAGTACGATTTAAACCATGCTAATGCACTTCCACTGATGCCAACAAAGTATTCAAGTCTATGCAAAAGAATGTTGTGGTCAATTGTGTCAAACGCAGCACTAAGATCCAATAAAACTAATAGAGAGATACACCCACGATCAGATGATAAGAGCAGATCATTTGTAACTCTAAGAAGAGCAGTCTCAGTACTATGATACGGTCTAAATCCTGACTGGAAATCCTCACATATACCATTTTTCTCTAAGAAGGAATATAATTGTGTGGATACCACCTTTTCTAGTATCTTGGACAGAAAAGGGAGATTCGAGATTGGTCTATAATTAACTAGTTCTTTGGGGTCAAGTTGTGGTTTTTTGATGAGAGGCTTAATAACAGCCAGTTTGAAGGTTTTGGGGACATGTCCTAATGACAATGAGGAATTAATAATAGTCAGAAGAGGATCTATGACCTCTGGAAGCACCTCTTTCAGGAGCTTAGATGGTATAGGGTCTAACATACATGTTGTTGGTTTAGATGATTTAACAAGTTTATACAATTCTTCCTCTCCTATAGTAGAGAATGAGTGGAACTGTTCCTCAGGGGGTCTATAGTGCACTGTCTGATGTGATACTGTAGCTGACGGCTGAATGGTTGCAATTTTATCTCTAATAGTATCGATTTTAGAAGTAAAGTAGTTCATAAAGTCATTACTGCTGTGGTGTTGGGAAATGTCAACACTTGTTGAGGCTTTATTTTTCGTTAATTTAGCCACTGTATTGAATAAATACCTGGGGTTATGTTTGTTTTCTTCTAAAAGAGAAGAAAAGTAATCGGATCTAGCAGTTTTTAATGCTTTTCTGTAGGATATGTTACTTTCCCGCCAAGCAATACGAAATACCTCTAGTTTTGTTTTCCTCCAGCTGCGCTCCATTTTTCGGGCTGCTCTCTTTAGGGTGCGAGTATGCTCATTATACCATGGTGTAAAACTGTTTTCCTTAACCTTCCTTAAGCGTAAAGGAGCAACTTTATTTAAAGTGCTAGAAAAGAGAGAGTCCATAGTTTCTGTTACATCATCAAGTTGTTCTGAGGTTTTGGATATGCTAAAGAATTTGGTTACATCAGGAAGATAACTTAAAAAACAGTCTTTTGTGTTAGAAGTTATGGTTCTTCCATACTTGTAACAATAAGTAGAATTTACAATTTTGGCTATATGAATTTTGCAAAGAACTAAATAATGATCTGAGATATCATCACTTGGCTGAATAATTTCAACACCATCAACATCAATTCCATGTGACAGTATTAAATCTAGAGTATGATTTCGACAATGAGTAGGTCCTGAAACGTGTTGTCTAACACCAATAGAGTTCAGAATGTCTATAAATGCTGATCCCAATGCATCGTTTTCATTATCAACATGGATATTAAAATCACCAACTATTAAAACTTTATCTGCAGCCAGAACTAACTCGGATGTAAAATCACCAAACTCTTTAATAAAGTCTGTATGGTGCCCTGGTGGCCTGTATACAGTAGCCAGTACAAACATAACAGGGGATTTATCATTAACATTTGTTTCTTTGGATAATGTTATATGAAGTACCATTACTTCAAACGAGTTATACTTGTCTTTGATCATCCTAGAGCTGATCATTGGCTGAGCCTTTGCCATTCTGGTTATTCTTCGATCCATTTTGATGGTTGTCTTCTATTTTCTTTCATTTTATCTGAACAGCCTATAATTTTTTGCAACTCTTTATAGGTTTTCCCTTCTCCAATCAACTTTTTAATCAAAGTACGCTGTTCTTCTGAACGACCCATTTTCCTCAGGTTTTCAAATGCATGTTCAACAAGTGCTGGCTTCATCTTTAAATAGGGACCACCTGATTCACACCTGTTTTTTCACAAAATTGATGACCTCAGTGATTGAATGCTACACTGAAATTTTTTTGAACACACCCCTTTCAATTAATTGCCCAATTGCACAGCCTTAAGAGCGTGCATATCATGAATGTTGGGTCTTGTTTGGTTTCTGAGAATCTACTGCACCTACTTGTAACTTGTTTGCCACGTAGCAATAAAAAATATACTAAAAACCTGGATTATTCTGGTTAGTCACATTGTACTGCTATTATTTTGAACAATACTGTATTTCGAAAGAGTTAAACCTGTAACCTGTTTTCTGGATAACATTGAGAATATCACTTTATATTGTTGCAACACCTCCTCCACAACCAGTCTGACGGGGCTCATGCTTATAACAGTAGTTTGGTGCAGTAGACTCATTTAGACCACAATAATCATATGGTTTTAGCCAGGTTTCAGTCAAGCAGAGTACATCAAAACTATTATCTGTGATCATTTCATTTACAATAACTGCTTTGGGTGTGAGTGATCTAATGTTTATGAGCCCAAACTTAAAAAAATTGTTTTTGTTAATTTATTTTACATTTTGCTGGTTTAATCACGGTAAGATGTTTTTTCTAGATCCTACATTAAATGTATATTTTGACCTCACTATTTGGGGAACAGACACAGTTTTAATAGATTGGACAGCGCAAATACTTCTATCATTTGGGCGGGCAGAACAAAAGCCATCATAGTAGTTATTTGAGAATTGGCTTCAGTGTTGGGGGTAACAAATTACAAGTAACACGAGTTATGTAATCAGATTACTTTTTTCGAGTAATTAGTAAAGTAATACATTACTTTTTAATTTACAAGAAAATATCTGTTACTTTTTCAAAAAAGTAACACCAATTACATTGTTTTCCCATTTATTGACTGACATAGTCCTCATATTAGGAGATATCAGAAGTATAGAGGCATTGTGTGAACATGATGTTACTGTATTTCTAGACTAAATGTGATTGCATTAGTTCATCCCACTCACAAAAAAACTGATTTAGTATTCATTAAAATTAATTAAAAGAGAGAAATGCAAACTCAGAATATGATGCAAACCTGCAATAATTAAATGTTAAATAACACAAATGTACAAACCAGTTTCCAAAAAAGTTGGGACACTGTATAAATTGTGAGCAAAAAAGGAATGGAATAATTTACAAATCTCATAAACTTATATTTTATTCACAATAGAATATAGATAACATATCAGATGTTGAAAGTGAGACATTTTGAAATGTCAAGCCAAATATTGGCTCATTTTGGATTTCATGAGAGCTATACATTACAAAAAAGTCGAGACAGGTAGCAATGAGAGGCCGGAAAAGTTAAATGTTCATATAAGGAACAGCTAGAGGACCAATTTGCAACTTATTAGGTCAATATAAAAAGAGCCTCTCAGAGTGGCAGTGTCTCTCAGAAGTCAAGATGGGCAGAGGATCACCAACCCACCAAATCACAACATGGGCTCAGGAATACTTCCAGAAAACACTGTCGGTGAACACAATCCACCGTGCCATTCACCGTTGTCAACTAAAACTCTATAGGTAAAAATATAAACTCTATAAGAAGCCATATCTAAACATGATCCAGAAGCGCAGGTGTTTTCTCTGGGCCAAGGCTCATTTAAAATGGACTGTGGCAAAGTGGAAAACTGTTCTGTGGCCAGACGAATGAGAATTTGAAGTTCTTTTTGGAAAACTGGGACGCCATGTCATCCAGACTAAAGAGAACAAGGACAACCCAAGTTGTTATCAGCGCTCAGTTCAGAAGCCTGCATCGCGGTTCCTGCATCATTCTCCAACCTACCATCATCTCAAATATTATAATAAACTCTGTTAACTTGCTTTTGCCTCCTGTCCTTCATAATCCAGCGTCACAGAACGATCTGACCAACATGGAGGCAGCGAGTACTCAACCATCTGTTCTGGAAGAATTTCTCAGCGCCAGTGTTCGGAGGATGGACTCCCAGGAGAGGAGTCTTAACGACACTGGTCGCGCGGTTCAAGCCCTGGTGACACAGGTGTCCGAGCTCACCCAACAATTCCATCTAATTCCATCCGGACCCTGGCGGTGGAGTGCCATTGGAACAAGGAGGCGCAGTGGGACATGTTCCTGCATGGGCTGGCTGACAACGTCCAGAAGGAGATCTACGCCCTGGATCTCCCCACGTCCCTCAATGGTTTGATCGAGCTGGCACTACGGGTCGACGCACGTCTGACACGGATGGAGAGGTGGAGCCATCCCAGCACCACATCCAGGGGACCGGTAGACGTGCGATTCAGCGGCGGGGACGCGGCCAGCTCCGTCTACAATCACGAGCCCATGCAGGTAGGGCGAGCTCAGATTTCCCGGGAGGAGAAGGAGAGGCGGAGGTCCCTGGGCCTATGCCTTTACTGCGGGGGAGCCGGACATCAAGCCTACACCTGTCCGGTAAAAGGCCAGGCCCGGTAGTACGTATGAGGCTACTATCGGGTGGGATCTTTGCCGAGAAGACCTCATCACCATAATGATCATCATCTACGCTCCTCCCGGTAAGACTGCGGTGGTCAGCACAGACCCACCACTGTCAAGCACTACTGGACTCTGGGGCAGAAGGTAACTTCATGGATAGCACATTGGCACACAAACTCCACATTCTCCTCAGACCCCTTCCGCACCACATCACGGTTCACGCCCTCACTGGACAGCAACTTCCTACCATCTCATACGTCACTGAAGACATCACACTCATCATATCGGGCAATCACTCCAAGACATCTCATACATGAGATGTAAACGAGAGGCGCCGATACAGGATGGCTGCCTCCGTGACGTGCTCTGCAGTTGTTTTTGTGTTTTTGTTAGTTTGTCCTGTCTTTAGTTATATTCCTGCAATCAGTTTCACCAGGGACGAATTGCTGGATATTCGGCAACACACATCTCCCGATATTTCACCGGTTTTCGACTATTCTGATGTTTTGCTGGACATTCTTGATGGCGAAGCGGCTGCGCTGATCACACGCTTTAAGAGGACGCGCAGACGGGGAAAAAGAGCTGGCGCGCTCGTGAGACTCACAAAACGCGGATTTCGAATGCCGTTGCCTAGCATCCATCTGGCAAATCTCTGCTCTCTACCCAACAAAACGGACGAACTGCTTCTGCTCTCTCGGACAAATAAAGATTTCTCCCACTCTGCTGCTCTGTGTTTCACGGAAACTTGGCTGAATGACACCATACCGGACAGCGCGCTCCATCTGCCGGACTTTCAGCTGTTTAGAGCGGATCGCGACGCAGAATCAACGGGGAAATCGCGCGGCGGCGGGACATGCTTTTACATCAATGAACGGTGGTGTACAGATGTAACTGTGTTAAAGAAGACGTGCTGCTCAAATCTCGAAACGCTCTTCATTAACTGCAAGCTGTTCTATTCGCCGCGGGAGATTCATTCGTTCATTCTGGTTAGTGTTTACATCCCTCCTCAAGCGCACGTGAGCTCAGCTTTACAGAAACTCGCTGAGCAGATCACAGAGACAGAACAACAACACCCAGACTCTGTTTTAATCATTCTTGGGGACTTTAATAAAGCCAATCTCTCCCGTGAACTGCCAAAATACAGACAGCATGTTACTTGTCCCACAAGAGACAGTAATATATTGGATCACTGTTACACAACAATAAAGGATGCATTTCACTCTGTTCCACGAGCAGCTTTGGGACGTTCTGATCACCTTCTGGTTCATCTTATACCGACCTACAGGCAGAAACTAAAATCAGCTAAACCTGTATTAAGGACTGTAAAAAGATGGACTAATGAAGCGGAGCAGGATTTACAATCTTGTTTTGACCTCACTGATTGGAGAGTTTTTGAAGCTGCTGCCACCGATCTGGATGAACTCACAGAGACCGTAACATTATATATCAGTTTCTGTGAGGATATGTGTATTCCTACCAAGACTCAACTAAATTACAAGAATGACAAACCGTGGTTCACTGCAAAACTCAGACAGCTCCGTCAGGCCAAAGAAGATGCTTACAGGAAGGGGGACAATGTCTTGTATAAACAGGCTAAATACACACTGGAAAAGGAGATCAAAGTGGCAAAGAGGAATTATTCTGAAAAAATAAGGACTCAGTTCACTTTGAACGACTCCGCATCAGTGTGGAAAAGCCTAAAGAAGATCACCAATTACAAGACACCACCCCCCAGCACTGTGGAGAATCAACGACTGGCAGACGATCTGAACGAGTTTTACTGCAGGTTTGAAAGAACACCCATCACCTGCCCTGAACACCTCCCCACACAACCATTCACACCAATAACAGCTCCTGCAACCCATCTTGAACACCTCCCCAATCAACCGCTCTCACCATTCACAACTCCTGCAACCAACCCTGAACACCTCTCCAATCAAGTGCTTTCACCATTCACACCTCCTGCATCCCCCCTCTCCCCCACACCTGCAATACAGATCAGCGAGGATGCGGTGCGCCAGGTCTTCCGGAAGCAGAAAAGGAAAAAAGCACCAGGCCCAGATTGCGTTACACCAGCCTGTCTGAAATCCTGTGCTGACCAGCTGGCCCCCATCTTCACACAGATCTTCAAGAGATCGCTGGAACTGTGCGAAGTCCCTTCATGCTTCAAACGCTCCACCATCATCCCTATCCCAAAGAAATCCAAAATTACAGGACTAAATGACTACAGGCCTGTGGCTCTAACGTCTGTAGTCATGGAGTCATTTGAAAAACTGGTGCTGGCCCACCTGAAAGACATCACTGGACACTTGCTAGATCCTCTTCAGTTTGCCTACAGAGCAAACAGGTCTGTGGACGATGCAGTAAACATCGGACTGCATTATGTTCTGCAACACCTAGACAGACCGGGGACCTATGTGAGGATCCTGTTTGTGGACTTCAGCTCTGCCTTCAACACGATCATCCCAAACCTCCTCTTGCCCAAACTAACTCAGCTCTCCGTGCCCACCTCCGTCTGTCAGTGGATCAACAGCTTCCTGACAGACAGGCAGCAGCTAGTGAGACTAGGAAAATACACATCCAGCACCCGTACAATCAGCACCGGAGCTCCCCAGGGCTGTGTTCTCTCCCCACTGCTCTTCTCCCTGTACACTAACGATTGCACATCTAAGGACCCCTCTGTCAAGCTCCTGAAGTTTGCAGATGACACCACACTCATCGGCCTCATTCAGGACGGTGACGAGTCTGCTTACAGACAGGAGGTTAAAGAGCTGACTGTCTGGTGCACTCTCAACAACCTGGAGCTTAACATGCTCAAAACAGTGGAGATGATCGTGGACTTCAGGAGAAACCCCCCTGCACTCCCCCCACTCACCATCATGAACAGCACTGTGACTGCAGTGGAGTCATTCAGGTTCCTGGGCACCACTATTTCTCAGGACCTGAAGTGGGACATTCACATTGACTTCATTGTGAAAAAGGCCCAGCAGAGGTTGTACTTCCTTCGCCAGCTGAGGAAGTTTATCCTGCCACAGGATCTGCTGAAACAGTTCTACTCCACCATCATCGAATCCATCCTCTGCACTTCAGTAACTGTCTGGTTCAGCTCAGCTTCTAAATCTGACCTCAGAAGACTACAGAGGGTAGTCCGGACTGCTGAGCGAATTATCGGTACAACCCTCCCATCTATTCAAGAACTGTACTTATCCAGAGTGAGCAAAAGGGCTGTTAAAATCACTCTGGACCCCTCACATCCAGCACACTCCCTCTTTGAACTGTTGCCATCTGGTCGACGCTACAGAGCACTGAGCACCAGAACGACCAGACACAGGAACAGTTTCTTCCCTCAGGCAATCCATCTTATGAACAGCTGATAATAACTGTGGGACACACTACACTATTTATATTTATATACACTACACTTTTTATCCAACACACATACTTAGCGTACACTTAAATCTTTTGCACATAATATACATGTACATACATGGAACACAATACACTACTTATATTTATATTTATATACACATACACTTATTTATCCAAACACACATACTTAGCGTACAGTTAAAACTTTTCCACATAATATACATGTACATACATAAATGCTCATTTTAATATACCTGCCATACATTGTCAATTTGTATATTGTCAATCCTTACCCACCTATTAGTATTTCTTTGTATTTTTTATTCCTTATTGTGTTTTTTGTTCTGTCGCTGTTATGTTGCACTGCGGAGCTCTGTCACAAAAACAAATTCCTCGTATGTGTGAACATACCTGGCAATAAAGCTCATTCTGATTCTGATTCTGATTCTCATTCTGACTATTTCCTTTCACATCCTTGACTCTCCCCTGGCACCCATTGTCCTCGGGCACCCTTGGCTCCTCCTCCATAACCCCAAAATAGACTGGTCCTCTAATTCCATTTTGTCCTGGTGTAAAAAGTGTCATGAGTCCTGTTTAGTGTCTGCCTGTCCATCTGTGTCTATGTCTGTGTTACAGGAGGAGGCGGTGGATTTGTCTAACGTGCCCGCTGAGTACCTCCATCTGAAGGAAGTGTTCAGTAAGTCTCGTGCTGCTTCTCTTCCTCCGCATCGTCCCTACGACTGTGCCATAGATTTACTGTCAGGTAAGTCTCCGCCTAAGGGCAAACTTTATTCACTTTCTGTTCCACAGAGGGAGGCTATGGAGAAATATATTTCTGATTCTCTAGCTTCTAGATTCATCCGCCCTTCCTCTTCTCCTGCGGGGGCGGGGTTCTTTTTTGTGGGAAAGAAGGACGGATCACTGCGACCTTGTATTGATTACCGGGGACTGAACAACATCACGGTTAAGAACTTATCCTTTACCGTTGATGTCTTCGGCCTTCGAGAGGTTGCAGGGAGCGTCAATTTTCACAAAACTGGACTTACGCAATGCGTATCATTTGGTTCGGATCAGGGAGGGGGATGAATGGAAGACCGCTTTTAATACCCCCAGAGGGCACTTTGAATATTTGGTTATGCCCTTCGGGCTTTCCAACTCCCCAGCGGTCTTCCAGGCACTCGTCAACGACGTGCTGCGAGATATGATTGATCAGTTCATTTATGTCTACCTGGACGACATATTGATTTTTCTTCCTCTCTACAGGAACATGTGCAGCACGTCCGACGAGTGCTTCAGTTGCGTTTCATTCGCAACTTCAGCCAACTAGCCGCACCTCTGACCGCCTTGACCTCCGCCAAGACTGCGTTCAGGTGGTCGGACACAGCTGAGGCTGTGTTTGCCAAACTGAAGAGCCGTTTCATTTCAGCCCCCATTGTGATTACCCCTGACCCTACACTTCAGTTCGTGGTGGAGGTCGATGCGTCAGAGGTGGGGGTAGGAGCGGTGTTATCACAACGTTCTCCCTTAGACGACAAGGTCCATCCTTGCGCGTATTTTTCATATCATTTATCTCCTGCAGAACGAAATTACGATATTGGTAACCGAGAATTGTTGGCAGTTAAGATGGCATTGGAGGAATGGCGACACTGGTTAGAAGGATCGGGGGTTCCTTTTATAGTATGGACTGACCACAAGAATTTAGAGTACATTAGCACCGCCAAAAGGTTGAACTCCAGGCAGGCTCGATGGGCACTTTTTTTCTGACGTTTTGACTTTACTATTTCGTACCGCCCGGGTTCCAAGAATATTAAACCCGATTCTTTGTCATGTATTTTTGACCATTCCGAACGCCCGTCCACTCCCGAGTGTATTTTGAAGGTCAGAACGGCCTTAACAAGGGGTAACGCCTCCGCCCGGGTGCCCACCGAACCGCTTATTTGTGCCGGAGGGATTAAGGTCTAACGTTATCCAGTGGAGACATTGCTCTAATGTAGCTTGCCATCTAGGAGTTAACCGTACTAGATTTTTAGTCAAGCAACGATTCTGGTGGCCACTTATGGCTCGCGACATTCACAATTTCGTTTTGGCTTGCTAGGTTTTCATGCCACTGGTAAGACTTCCAATCGGCCCCCTGATGGGTTACTCCAACCGCTGCCGGTTCCTTCGAGACCCTGGTCCCACATCGCACTAGATTTTATTACCGCCCTCCCGCCCTCCCAGGGCAACACGGTTGTTTTAACCATGGTGGACCGGTTCTCGAAGGCAGCCCACTTTATTCCCTTGCCCAAATTACCCTCAGCCAAGGAGACAGCGTTGACCGTCGTAGACCACGTCTTTTGGTTACATGGCCTCCCGATTGACGTCGTTTCCGACAGGGGACCCCAATTTGTGTCTAAATTTTGGTGAGAATTCTGTAAACTACTGGGAGCGACTGTAAGTCTATCGTCAGGGTTTCACCCCCAGAGCAATGGTCAAACCGAGAGAGCCAACCAAGATTGGGAAAGGGTGTTGCAATGTTTGGTCTCCAAGAATCTTTCCTCCTGGAGCCAACAATTGTCTATGGTGGAGTACGCCCACAATACCTTACCAGTATCAGCTACGGGCCTATCTCCTTTTGAGTGTAGTGTAGGTTACCAGCCACCTATTTTTCCCAGTATGGAATCCGAAGTTGCGGTCCCCTCCGTTCACGCCTTTGTCCAAAGGTGTCACCGCACTTGGACCAGAGCCCGCGAGACTCTACTCCAAGTGGGGGCGCGCACCAAGGCCAAAGCCGATCGCCACTGGTCTAGGCCTCCCGTATATGTCGTGGGTCAAAAAGTGTGGCTTTCTACCAAGAATATTCCTCTCCGTTCCATATCTAATAAATTGGCTCCCAAATTTATTGGTCCATTTACTGTCACCAAGATCATTAGTCCGGTGGCACTCCCTCCTAAGTACAGGAGAATTCATCCCGCCTTTCACGTGTGACGAGTGGGGCGGGGCCGAGGGACATGGGAGCGAGGCCGGTGGAGTGATTGGAGATGAGCTACACCTGTTCGACCCACCGGTCTCGAGGCCCACGGAGGAGATGGAAGGATATAAAACTGGAGCGACGACAATGAAGGACGAGAGAGGACCAGGCCAGGGCTTTTATTTGTGTTTTGGGTTTTTATTTGCGCGCACCAGTCGTCCGTGAGGGGCTGGTGCGCTGTTTTGTGTTTATTTTTAATAATTAAATGTTATTTGATTGTCCGCCGGTTCCCGCCTCCTTCTTCCGGATGAATACAAAGGTAATTCATTACAGTGGTGCCGAAGCCCGGGAGAAGGAGGGACGCGCTGCTGAAGAGCCCTCGCCGCTGTGGTGAATCCGCGGTGCCAACGAGCTGGCGAGGAGTGTGCCGCCATGGACGCTCGAGGCGGTGGGCTGGAGCGAGTTGCCGGGGACGGGTGAGCTCGCTACCGGCCGCCCACGATAGGGAGGGGCGGCTGCCGTCCGTGAGGGAGCGGAGGAGTCTGCGCCGTTCGCCAGGTGGCCGGAGCCTGCTGCCATCCGCCGGAACGGGGAGGAGCAGGAAACGGGGGACTCCTGCCGGCTGCCCAAAACCGGAGGAGCCGTCGCCGTCCACCGGGCGGCGGAGGAGTGTCGTGCCGTCCGCCGAGGGCCGTCCAGTGCCACCGCCAGGCACCGCGAAGGAGATCGCCCAGCTGATGGAGGGCCGAGCAGCGGTTCGTCTGGGAACCGGATTTTTTTTTTTCCTCCTCTCTCTTCTCTGTTGCTCCTCCTTCCATCTCCTTTTCTCTCGCCTCGCCTGTCCTACCCCCAGGTTCCCGCAGGTCCCCGTGAGCGGTCCCCCCCGGAGGGAGGGGGGGGGGGTGGGGTGGAGTAGAGCGCAGTCTCGGGAGTACACCCCGGCCTGCGAGGGGCGATGGGGGTATGTGATGAGTGGGGCGGGGCCGAGGGACATGGGAGCGAGGCCGGTGGAGTGATTGGAGATGAGCTACACCTGTTCAACCCACCGGTCTCGAGGCCCACGGAGGAGATGGAAGGATATAAAACTGGAGCGACGACAGTGAAGGACGAGAGAGGACCAGGCCTGGGCTTTTAGTTGTGTTTTGGTTTTTATTTGCGCGCACCAGTCGTCCGTGAGGGGCTGGTGCGCTGTTTTGTGTTTATTTTGCTTTATTAAAATGTTGTTTGATTGTCCGCCGGTTCCCGCCTCCTTCTTCCCGACGATTAGGAAGTTTAATTCATTACATCACGTATCCAAAATCAAGCCCGTATTTCATTCTCCCATTAATCTGCCTACCCCGGTTCCTCCCCCGCCGCGACTCGTAGATGGGGAGACCACCTATTTGGTCAATCGCATTCTGGACTCTAGACGGAAGGGACGCGGATTTCAATTCTTGGTGGACTGGGAGGGTTACGGTCCGGAGGAGAGAAGTTGGGTACCTGCTAGAGACATTCTGGATCACTCCCTTATCGATGATTACAATCGACAGGTAAGAGATTCTGGGGATGCCAGGAGGCGTCCTTAGGAGGAGGGGTACTCTCACGATTCGTGAATGCACCGTCTCCAGCTGTATTCATGTTACATCATGTTGATTGTTTCATGTGGGTGTTGCCGCTGATCATCTGGTCAGCTGCAGGTGCTACTCATTCCAACTGCCTATTTAACGCCCTGTCTTTCGTCTCCTGTTTGTCAGATCGTTGTTTGAGGTTGTCCGTGTCTGATGTCTGATTCGTGTGTTCCTGCCTTGCTTTGTCTCCTGTTCGGTTTCTGTTGGATCATTACCTTCGCTCACAGACTATCGTCACCTCACTTGGATTTACCACCGCTGTCATCATCATCAGCGTACTCAATTCACCTACTCACCAGTCTGTGCTGCCATCGCGGTTCCTGCGTCATTCTCCAACCTACCATCATCTCAAATGTTATAATAAACTCTGTTAACTTGCTTTTGCCTCCTGTCCTTCATAATCCAGCGTCACACATATGCTTCCATCCAGGTGTCGTCTCTTTCAGGGAAGACCTTCCATTTTCCAACATGACAATGCCAGACCACATACTGCATCAATTACAACATCATGGCTGTGTAGAAGAAGGATCTGGGTACTGAAATGGCCAGCCTGCAGTCCAGATCTTTCACCCATAGAAAACATTTGGAGCATCATAAAGAGGAAGATGTGACAAAGAAGATCTAAGACGGTTTAGCAACTAGAAGCCTGTATTAGACAAGAATGGGACAACATTCCTATTCCTAAACTTGAGCAACTTGTCTCCTCAGTCCCCAGACGTTTGCACACTGTTATAAAAAGAAGAGGGTATGGCACACGGTGGTAGACATGGCCTTATCCCAACTTTTTTTGAGGTGTTGATGCCATGAAATTTTCACGAGTTCACCCTTACATCTAATCTGAAGGCGAATAGTAGGCATATTTTGGCGTACTGTCCTGGGGGAGGGGTCCGGGCCCGGAGCATAGCCCGAACCCAAATAACTCCCCCTATCCCTAATTTTGGATAAATAGATTAGAAGTGAGGAGTTGGGGTGGAGGAGGGATGCCGAAAAACTGTCGCGGGACAGGAGGTAGGAAGACTGTATGTATGTATATATATATATATATATATATATATATATATATATATGGGGGTTTGATGCGTCTGATTGAGGGCTCTCACTGCGACCGAAGGGAGCCAGTGGCTCTATTCCACCAGGAGGGAGATCCCTGTCTGCCCTTGAGCATGTATCATAACTCAGACGGAGGGGGGTTCACACTGCGACCGAAGGGAGTCGTGGGTCTGCTGCACCGGAAGGGAGAGCCCCGTCAGATGCAGAATAGGCAAGAAGATTCAAAGCGCAGTTTGATGCATCGGATGGAGGGCTCCCGCTGCGTCCGAAGGGAGCCAGCGGCACTATTACCCCGGGAGGGAGATCCCCTGTCCACCGCCGAGCATGCATCATACTCTGAACGACAGACTGAAGAATGACCCTGCAACCGAAGGGAGCTGATGGGTCTGCTGCACCAGAAGGGGAGCCCAGTCCGATTCGGAGTAGGCAAGAAAACGCGACTGATGGAGGGACTCTCGATGTGTCCGAAGGGAGCTGCGGCTCTGCTGCACCGGAAGGGAGAGTCCCCCTTGCGACTGTATACAAGGCGTGATTTGATGCATCAAGATGGAGGGCTGTCACAACGACCGAAGGGGGCCTGTGGCTCTGCTGCACCGGGAGGGAGAACCCCGTCTGCCACTGAGCACGCAGCGCCCTAAGGGAGCCACTGCCCTGCTGCACCGGAAGAGAGAGCTGTTTGCAAACATCGACTTTTCATTTCAAAGTTGTCATTTATGTAGTGGACCGTTAAACTCATGTATGGCTCCATCGTTCTGCTGGACCACAAATCTGTGGTCGTGGCGAAGTATTTCACCTGCTTGAGCTCGTGTTCAACGCCCGCCTTACATTTCTCATACATTTCGGGAATAGCAAATCGTGTGAAATGAGTGCGAGATGGCAGCTGGTATCTTTTGTCAAGTGTTTGAATTAGTCTTCGGAAGCCGTCTTTACTGACGATGTGCGCTGGCATCATATCTTTGCATATATGATAGGTGATTGCGTCTGTAATTTCTTTGTGCCGTTTTGATCCTTTCTCATAAGGCACGGCGCTTGCAAATGCTTGAGCAATGGATACTTGTTCAGGCTGTTCGGGCTGGCTATGATGTGTGCTTTTGTTTGTTTCGATTGACTTTGTCGACATGCATTGATCATGCAGTTTTTTATGACGCTGTTTTAAGTGTTGGAACAGATTTGTAGTATTGCTCCGTTTCGTTGGAATAATCATTTCACAAGTCTTGCAAATTACCTTGCTCTGTGACACATCCTCTCTCCTGAATCCAAAATACTCCCAAACGACTGACGTTGAATTTCTTTTTGGCACCAATTCATTTTTATTTTGACCTGCATCCATATTTTATGTTCTTTCCTCCCGCTCGCCTATTCGGTTCTACTACACAGCCCTACTCAGCATCACATGTTGTAGAACTCAGTAAAGTGCAGTGCATAATTAAGCGTCTGACTGTTGTTTGCTCAGAGTGCTCATCGTCTTTGCTTGTTGTGGTTCTTGCAGAAAAATAATATAGTTGTCTGTATGTTCAAATGTTCTCCTCCTCCAGTTTTCCAGCTATTCTCCCAGTTAGCAGCACTGAGCTCTATTCACTGTGTGCATGATAGAGTTCTTCCTCATGGCCTATAACAGAGGAGCATACAACAGTGTAAACAGAAAGAATACAAATAATTATTACATCTTAAAATCACAAACAATATTGAAAACTTTCTGAACTACCCAGCCTAATTAGTCTTCACAAACTATGAAAAGACTAATTTATTGAAAGTATGCATATGACACCTTATGAGTATATATACTGCTTCAATGAATTTAAAACACATCTACGTAATCAATTAAACATGAATACAACAACTTGACATTGGCTTGAAAAGCCCGAACCTTGAGACGAGACGAACTTTTTTTTAGTTTTTTTTTAAAATATATTTACTCCAGGATTTTATTTACTTTAATAAAGGCCAATATTTTTTTAATCATATTAAAATGTATGCATCATCTTTAAAGTCAAATTATTAGTTAAAAAAAAAAAAAATTGCACTATAGGGCTGTTACCAATCAAATTAGATTTACAGTGCCAAATTACAACTGCAATACATTTTTAATAGGCCTATAAATATTTTTTTAAAAAAGATATGCGGAGGAAAAAATAATTTTAAAAATACATTAAACCACCAGTAGAAGATGGGAATTCACTGATTGGTTAGTTCAAAACACAGTAATGAGAAATACTTCTGCTGTCATCTTCCTTTGGAACTATTTCATTGGTGAAACAGAACAAAACAGTCAATATTGTGTCTAAAATTTTCTTGTTTGTTGAACTAAAAATCAAGGTAATATTTGCACTCGTAGAAATATTCAGCAAAATAGCTCCCTTGTCATTGTATGTTACTTAAATGCATCATGTTAGAAATAAACTAAACATATTAAATTTTTACCTCATTATGTTTCTATGTTTCTGTGAATTTCTTTATGAGTGGCCTTACACTGTTTCATGAAGAGACTTTCATGGAGAAATGAAATGATCATGAAACAGTCAGGCAGCAGAAGCAGCTGTTTGTGCAGAATGTAAAAAAAAAAAGGAAAATCGAAAGATTCATTTTAACCCACGGCCACCAATGAAATCCCAGAACTCTCTGACCCTCCATAGACAGCAACTGTACTACCACCACGCTCAAGGCACACAAACATAGTAAGGACATTGTTAAAATGGTCCAGGTTCAATCATAAATTTACGAAGCTAAGAGAATACTTTTTGTGCACAAAAAAAAATAAAAATCCACTTTCTTCAACAATTCTTTGCCTCCGCATGTGTTCTGAAGATGAATGAAGTTACGGGTTTGGAACGATATGAGGATGAGTAATTAATGACTGAATTATCATTTTTGGGTGAAGCTAAATACAAGTAGAAACAGCGCATCCTTGTGGCGCAGAGGACACAAAAGAGCATACAGTGATCTGGAGTGACACAGAGGAGACGATTGACAAAGGAACTGCTGAATAAAGTCATTTTTGTTTTCTTTGCTTACAAAAAGTATTCTTGCCGCTTCATATAACTCAGATTGCACGTCTGATGGCAGATGGAGTATTCTGAAGACACATTTCATAACTTTTATGGACCTTGACATGGTTATTTACTTGGCAGTCTATGGGACAGTCTCAAGCCTCCAGGTTTTCATCCAAAATATCTTTAATTGTGTTCTGAAGACAACTGGAGCTTTTACGAGTTTGGAACGACATGGGGTAAGTGATTAATTACAAAAATGTCATTTTAGGGTGGAGTATCCCTTAAAATACTAATGAACAACTAGGAGTGTGCGATATGACAATTTTGGATCGTGGATGATAAAAAATGTCTCCACGATCTGCTTTTGAAGAAATATCGTAGTATCGTGCTACAGTGCACATTCTATCAGCTGCAGTTCTGGAGCCTCCGTCATATCGGCTGTACAATGCCACATGCATTCACAGCAGTGTTAGCTCATAAAGTTACTCATGTGCTAAGCGTGTTCTTTTAAATGTTTCATTCACATGCTAGTCTGACCTGTGCTTTTCCTGAGCGCCGCATACACCCAAAGGGCATGCGCTAAAGCCTGTCAAATAAAACAAAACACAAAGAGAAGAACATAAATAAAATCACTCACTGCTCTTGACTGGAGAAATTGAATACAGTTGCTTTAGGAATCGGTTCATATAGTATTTTATTTTTATATTTGTTCATTTAATTTCTTGAATGGTCCTGCTAAATGCACCTATTGCACCTGAAAATAAAGCACTTTGTTTTATTTGTATGTCATGTTTAGTTGTAATTTATATCCTTGTCATTCTTTTATCCTTGTTATTAAAAAATAACAAAATTAATTATCCTCGCCCTCCTTGGCCTAAATATCTGCCATTCTTTTTTTTCTGTTACCTTGAAAGGATTTGTCTTTATATAGGGAAATTTGTTTGGATGTAATTCTCAGACAACTTGCAAAATAGTAAAACCAACATGACAAAGAATTGTGATATAATCGTGAATCGTGATATTTCTAAAAAAAACAAATTTTCATATCGCCCACCCCTATGAACAAGCAATATACAGGTGCTTCTCAATAAATTAGAATGTCGAGGAAAAGTTCATTTATTTTAGTAATTCAACACAAATTGTGAAACTCGTGTATTAAAATAAATTTGTTGTACACAGACTGAAGTAGTTTAAGTCTGTGGTTCTTTTAATTTTGATGATTTTGGTTCACATTTAACAAAAACCCACCAATTCACGATCTCAACAAATTAGAATATGAAGACGATGAAGATGTATTATTGACAATATTGTATAACCGGGTACCTCAACAACATCCTCAAAACATCCCTAAAATTTTGCAGGTAAAATGTTCTAGATTTGTTATTATGTCACATTACAAGAAAGTTTGATAAAATAATAATAATAACAATAATACACTATTTTCCAAAACATTCTAATTTGAGATGCAACATGTATAACAATAAAACATTGTTATACATGTTGCATCTCAAATGATAATGTTTTGGAAAAGTTCATTTATTTCAGTATTTCATCCCAAATTATGAAACTTGTGTTTTAAATAAATTCAATGCACACAGACTGAAGTAGTCAAAGTCTTTGGTTCTTTTAATTGTGATGATTTTGGTTCACATTTAACAGAAACCCACCAATTCACTCTCAACAAATTAGAATATGGTGGCATGCCAATCAGCTAATCAACTCAAAACACCTGCAAAGGTTTCCTGAGCCTTCAAAATGGTCTCTCAGTTTGATTCACCAGGCTACACAATCATGGGGAAGACTGCTGATCTGACAGATGTGCAGAAGACAATCATTGACACCCTTCACAAGGAGGGTAAGCCACAAACATTCATTGCCAAAGAAGCTGGCTGTTCACAGAGTGCTGTATCCAAGCATGTTAACAGAAAGTTGAGTGGAAGGAAAAAGTGTGGAGAAAAAGATGCACAAGCAACCGAGAGAACCGCAGCCTTATGAGGATTGTCAAGCAAAATCAATTCAAGAATTTGAGTGAACTTCACAAGGAATGGACTGAGTCTGGGGTCAAGGCATCAAGAGCACCACACACAGACGTGTCAAGGAATTTGGCTACAGCTGTCGTATTCCTGTTGTTAAGCCACTCCTGAGGCGTCTTAGTTGGGCTAAGGATAAGAAGAAGTGGACTGTTGCCCAGTGGTCCAAAGTCCTCTTTTCAGATGAGAGCAAGTTTTATATATTTTTTTCGGAAACCAATGTCCCAGACTCTGGAGGAAGGATGGAGAAGCTCATAGCCCAAGCTGCTTGAAGTCCAGTGTTAAGTTTCCACAGTCTGTGATGATTTGGGGAGCAATGTCATCTGCTGGTGTTGGTCCATTGTGTTTTTTTGAAATCCAAACTCACTGCACCCATTTACCAAGAAATCTTGGAGCACTTCATGCTTCCTTCTGCTGACCAGCTTTTTGAAGATGCTGATTTCATTTTCCAACAGGATTTGGCACCTGCCCACACTGCCAAAAGCACCAAAAGTTGGTTAAATGACCATGTGTTGGTGTGCTTGACTGGCCAGCAAACTCACCAGACCTGAACCCCAGAGAGAATCTATGGGCTATTGTCAAGAAGAAGATGAGAAACAAGAGACCAAACAATGCAGATGAGCTGAAGGCCACTGTTAAAGAAACCTGGGCTTCAGACCACCTCAGCAGTGCCACAAACTGATCACCTCCATGCAACGCTGAACTGAGACAGTAATTAAAGATAAAGGAGCCCCTACCAAGTATTGAGTACATGTACAGTAAATTAACATACTTTCCAGAGGGCCAACAATTGACTAGATTTTTTTTTTTAATTATTATTGGTTTTATGAAGTATTCTAATTAGCTGAGACAGTGAATTGGTGGGTTTTTAGTAAATGTGAGCCAAAATCATCACAATTAAAAGAACCAAAGACGTAGACTACTGCAGTCTGTGTGCATTGAATTTATTTAATACACGAGTTGAATTACTGAAATAAATGTACTTTTCCTTGACATTCTAATTTATTTAGATGCACCTGTACTATTAATATGCAAGCTAATAAGCAAAAAGTTATAATATAAAATAAAATAAAATAACATCTAAAATAAAATGTTACCAATATTAACATTACCTAGAAAGTAGAAACTAATTAACGTTACAGTACCTTTGTTGTAAATGAAGACTTTTATTGCGTCATCCGTGTTCATCTTCAAGCAGGCAGTTTGGGTTCTGGATGAAAACAAATCTAGCTGTTATTAAAAAGCAGCATCCAAAATTAATGCAACGGTCATATAATTACAAGAAAGTAAGTTCAAGCCCCAATACTTAAAGATATCGAACGCTATAACAAATGTGCATGAGAAACACTAAAAATATATATATATATATATATATATATATATTTATATATATATATATATATATATATATATATATATATATATATATAAAAGATGAAGAAGAATCGTGTCATCCTAGATTGAAACTGATTTTTGTGTATGCAAATACGGTAAAGGATAAAAAGAAATATGTAAAACTGAAAAAGCCATAAAGAAATGTAACGTTACAGGTAATTATTGTGGAAGGGAGAGTTCCGCTGACCTGACCTGGACACAGGTTTGTTGTTAAGGTCACGCACTGTACCCGCGAGTAAAGCATCCTCCAGCACCTCTGTACCCGATTCCGCCGCGTTTGAAGTGTGGAAAAACTCCGTCCGTACTCAATTAAGTTCCGTCAAATAAGACGATTCCGACCACGCACACTGTACATCAATATCTTCAACAACCGTTCGGCGTTCGCGCGTTTCGTCGATTTCAAATTACCTTACGTCACGAGAAAAGTATGCAGTGATTGGTGGATTGAAACGTGGCCCAATCAGCGCTTGTCGTCTCCTGTAACACGTTCGGCAACAGATAGTCTATCAAATGCATTTTGTAATCGAGACCCTGGAATTTAACTGACTTACCACTCAAGGCAGCCATTTTAGTAATGTTTTAGCTTTATTAACATGTCACATTACTATAAAGTTATTTTTTTTTCAAGAACATTTTGTCATCTCAGTCCTCAAAACGATATCCTCATAGCATTTTCCTAATGTGGCTGAAAGAAAGTTCTTCCTTATTATTGTGGAACATTATGCCAATATTTTATTGAAAACATTGTATAATCTGTTTTTTTCAACAACATCCTCCAAAGTTTCCCTGGTAAAATGTTCTAAACAGCCAAATTGGGTTCTTCGAGTTTTAAAAATAGCAGAACCATTTTTTTTCTTTCTTTTTTTTTCTAAATAGAAACCTTTATAAATAAGGTTCCTTAAAGAACTGTTACAGTTTATTTTCAATTAATATCAGTAGCCTAAATATTTTTGTAATTATTAATATTTGTATTAATATTATTTTTTATTTATTAATAAATTAGTTATACATAATTTATTAATAATAATATTATTTTATTATCTGTGTTTTTGTTCTATCGCTGTCACTCTGTTGCACTGTGGAAGCTTCTGCCATAAAAACAAATTCCTCATATAAACATACCTAGCATTAAAGCTCATTCTTCTTCTTCTGTTAATATTAATTGTCATTCCTCTATCTACCTGATTTTATAATATATTGTGGCTTCTATTTAGGTTTAACATAAACAAATAAACAAACAAACAGCATATGATAATTATGTACTTTTTTATTGACATGGCAAAGTGTAGAAAAAATTACAGGGCTCAAACAGCTGTTATTATCTGAAAACATCAATAAATATAAGTTGACACTGAATATGGAATTAATGAAGACAAGGTTCAAGTGAAATATCTTCTCAATGTCTTTATGTCCATCTTTATGTTTCTAATTGCTGATGATGAGGTGGTGGGATGTGACAGCTTCTGAAATACACAGTTAAGTTTAGTTACAAGGTGAGCAGTTATTTATGTAAAACATTTAGAAAAAGAATGGACAGTGTGTGAGCCCTTTATAATGTTAAAAAAGAGATATAACGTCATGGGATAAAATGTAATGTTATTCATGGCTGGGTTTTTATGCATAAAGTAATTAAAAATAATAATAATTGAATCATGGATCATTATTTCAACATTTATGTTAGGTCTACTAAGTGAAGAGAAAGTTAGTATCCTTGAACAGAGCTGGTCACATGCATTTTCTGTGAAACTAAAAAGAGAAAAAGACATGATTGGCATGAAACTAGTAACCATTTTTAAAAGTTACATTTATAGACATTTTAAGAAATGAATCATTTACCTCTTAAGAAAGAGGTAGAGGTAGAAAGGTAGAAAGAGGTCTGTTGAAAGTCTGTCTTGAGCTCCAGAAAACCTGTAATGATGCGACTTTGATAATTACAGATTTGGGAAAAAAGATTACGCGTGTTATTACGTGTAAAGAATCAAGGCATCAAGAGCACCACACACAGACGTGTCAAGAGATTTACTGAACCACACACAACCTCAGAGGCATCTTACCTGGGATAAGGAGAAGAACTGGACTGTTGCCCAGTGTTTCAAAGTCCTCTTTTCAGATGAGAGCAAGTTTTGTGTTTCATTTGGAAACCATGCTCCTAGAGTCTGGAGGAAGGATGGAGAAGCTCATAGCCCAAGCTGCTTGAAGTCCAGTGTTAAGTTCCCACAGTCTGTGATGATTTGGGGAGCAATGTCATCTGCTGGTGTTGGTCCACTGTGTTTTTTTGAAAACCAAACTCACTGCACCCATTTACCAAGAAATCTTGGAGCACTTCATGCATCCTTCTGCTGACCAGCTTTTTGAAGATGCTAATTTAATTTTCCAACAGGATTTGGCACCTGCCCACACTGACAAAAGCACCAAAAGTTGGTTAAATGACCATGTGTTGGTGTGCTTGACTGGCCAGCAAACTCACCAGACCTGAACCCCATAGAGAATCTATGGGCTATTGTCAAGAAGAAGATGAGAAACAAGAGACCAAACAATGCAGATGAGCTGAAGATCACTGTCAAAGAAACCTGGGCTTCAGACCACCTCAGCAGTGCCACAAACTGATCACCTCCACGCCACGCTGAACTGAGACAGTAATTAAAGCACAAGGAGCCCCTACCAAGTATTGAGTACATGTACAGTAAATTAACATACTTTCCAGAAGGCCAACAATTCACTTTTTTTAATCATCACAATTAAAATAACCAAATACTTAAATAACTTCAGTATGTGAGCTGAATTTATTTAATACACAAGTTTCCCAGTTTGAGTTGAATTACTGAAATATATGAACTTTTCCATGACATTCTGATTTATTGAGATGCAGTCTCATGTAGCCAGACCTTCAGACTGAAGGCCTTCATGGCAGCTTTCATTGGCCAAGGCGCACCCATGAGGCTGTTTGACCAACATGTGACACAAACAATCACATTTCTTTTCATTCACCATCATGTTTCGAGGCGTGGAAATGTCGCTACAATGACAGAACAGTGTGTAAAACTTTTGGACATATTTGAAAGATTTTATGCCGCGAACATTAAATATTTCACATACTTTTGAAAATCCAGCATTTGGTTGATCCTGATAAGCACTTGTCGTCACAGTTGTAAACACGAAAGCTTTCTTCTTGCTTGAGGGGGCTTGGCACCATGGTGTCTTTGTTTCCAGGCAGAACGTTATAGAACCCAACACACATGTCTCATGGAAATCCTGTAGAATTCAACCAATCCGATGAGGACTTCGATACTTCTGAAGTGTTTCCAATTTTTTGTCCCATATGCATCAGAATTTTAGCCAATTGTCCATGGGCATGACATCTCAGCCTGAGACTAAAGATGCACCTGTAATCTGTTACCACAACAACATCCTCACAACATCCTCAAAGTGTTGCAGGTAAAATGTTCTAGCTTTGTTATTAGGTCACATTACAAGAACGTTTTATAAAAAAACATTATACAATCTCAAGTCTCAGTTATGTTCCTATAACGTTCTACTAATATGGCTGAGAGAATGTTCTTTCTTTGTTAACTAGAATCATTATGCCATTGTTTTATTTGACAACATTACATAATATGTTACCTCGACAACATCCTCAAAACATCCCTAATATTTTGCAGGTACAATATTCTAGCTTTGTTATTATATCACATTACAAGAACGTTTTAAAAAATCATAACACTATCTCAGGCCTCAGTGATGTTCCTATAACGTTCCCCTAATGTGGCTGAGAGAATGCTCTTTCTTAGTTATCTTGAAACATTGTAATAATGTTTTATTGAAAACATTTTATAATCTGTTATCTCAACAACATCCTCAAAATGTTGCAGATAAAATGTTCTAGCTTTGTTATTACATCACACTACAAGAACGTTTTATAAAAAAACATAACACCATCTCAGGCCTCAGTGTTGTTCCCATAACGTTCCCCAAATGAGGCTGAGAGAATGTTCTTATTTTGTTATCCTGAAACATTGTAACAATGTTTTATTGAGAACATTACATAATCTGTTACCTCAACAACATTCTCAAAACATCCTCAAAATGTTGCAGATAACATGTTCTAGCTTTGTTAATACAAACCTGATTCCAAAAAAGTTGTGACACTGTACAAATTGTGAGTAAAAGAGGAATGGAATCATTTACAAACCTCATAAACTTATATTTTATTCACAATTGAATATAGATAACATATCAAATGTTGAAAGCGAGACATTAGACAGAGCTAACCATTCCAAAAAAGTCGGGACAGGTAGCAATAAGAGGCCGGAAAAGTTAAATGTACATATAAGGAACAGCTGGAGGACCAATTTGCAACTTATTAGGTGAATTGGGAACATGATTGAGTATAAAAAGAGCCTCTCAGAGTGGCAGTGTCTCTCAGAAGTCAAGATGGGCAGAGGATCACCAATTCCTCCAATGCTGTGGCGAAAAATAGTGGAGCAATATCAGAAAGAGTTTGAATTTTCAATATCAATCTAGAGATTGAAGTTATCATCATCTACAGTGCATAATATCTTCCAAAGATTTTGAGAATCTGGAACAATCTCTGTGTGTAAGGGTCAAGGCAGTAAAACCACACTGGATGCCCGTGATCTTCAGCTCTTAGACGTCACTGCATCACATACAGGAATGATACTGTAATGGAGATCACAACATGGACTCAGGCAGGGGCAGACTGGGACCAAAAAGTGGCCCTGGACTTTCTGGCCCATAGCAGCCCACCACATCCTAACGCATCCACGCCTGTTTTGATGTCATTTATTAATTTAATATTTAAGTAAACAGTTTGGGAATTTTAACCAATAGGGCAACTGATCCTCCGTTGAAACAAAAAAACTGCGTGCAGCAGCTGTTCATTTAGCGACTCCTAGTGAGCGATACATGCTCACCACGACACAAACTTTCTTCAGTTAGCAGATTCATACGAATCATGCATGAAATAGAAGTTTATAAACTCAAACGATAGCTTTTTGTGCTTTACAGATGAACTTGAAGTCTTTATTCATTCGAAATGTTCAATAATAGATCATCTTTGGTTCGGTAATACAAGTTCATGATCCGATTCGTGAACAGATGATTCTTTTGAGTCAATCTTTTAAAATAATCATTTATTTTGTTGAACGAAACCTTGATCTTGATCGTTTGCACTTGTTTCTAAATCTTGCCGATTCAAGCATTTTAAACAATTCACGTGCATTCGGAGCTTGCGCACACTCATTCAAAACACGCGCCGAGAGCAGCATTTCAGACAGTGCGCTTACACAGAATTAATTCATCTTTCGCGTATCGTAACTTCTGAATGAACACATACACTCACAATTACCTCAAAATAATTGTCTCATTCATTTAAAAAAAATATATGTATATTTTTGTGTACCGGATGGGCGGGCCCACATTGGCCAGCGGCCCACCGGGAAAAGTCCCGGTGCTCCAGATGGCCAGTCCACCCCTGGGCTCAGGAATACTTCCAGAAAACATTGTCAGTGAACACAATCCACCGTGCCATTCACCGTTGCTGGCTAAAAATCTATAGGTCAAAAAGACGCCATATCTAAACATGGCATTTTCTCTGGGCCAAGGCTCATTTAAAATGGACTGTGGCAAAGTGGAAAACTGTTCTGTGTTCAGACAAATCAAAATTTGAAGTTATTTTTGGAAAACTGGGACGCCATGTCATCCGGACTAAAGAGGACAAGGACAAGCCAAGTTGTTATCAGCACTCAGTCCAGAAGCCTGCATCTCTGATGGTATGGGGTTGCATGAGTGTGTGTGGCATGGACAGCTTACATATCTGGAAAGGCTCCATCAATGCTGAAAGGTATATCCAAGTTCTAGAACAACATATGCTCCCATCCAGATGTCTCTCTTTCAGGGAAGACCTTGTATTTTCCAACATGACAATGCCTGACCATATACTGCATCAATTACAACATCATGGCTGCGTAGAAGAAGGATCCGGGTACTGAAATGACCAGCCTGCAGTCCAGATCTTTCACTCATAGAAAACATTTGGAGCATCATAAAGAGGAAGATGCGACAAAGAAGACCTAAGACATTTGAGAAACTAGAAGCCTGTATTAGACAAGAATGGGACAGCATTCCTATTCCTAAACTTGAGCAACTTGTCTCCTCAGTCCCCAGACGTTTGCAGACTGTTATAAAAAGAAGAGAAGATGACACACAGTGGGAAACATGGCCTTGTCCCAACTTTTTTGAGATGTGTTGATGCCATTTAAAATCAACTTATTTTTCCCTTAAAATGATACATTTTCTCAGTTTAAACATTTGATATGTCATCTATGTGGTATTCTGAATAAAATATTGAAATTAGAAACTTCCACATCATTGCATTATATTTTTATTCACAATTTATACAGTGTCCCAACTTTTTTGGAATCGGGTTTGTACGTCACAGTAAAAGAACGTTTTATAAAAACATTACACAATCTCAAGTCTCAGTGATGTTTCTATAACGTTCTCCTAATGTGGCTGAGAAAATGTTCTTACTTTGTTATCTTGAAACATTGTAATAATATTTTATTGAGAATATTACATAATCTGTTACCTCAACAACATCCACAAAACATCCTCAAAATGCTGCAGATAAATTGTTCTAGCTTTGTTATTAAGTCACATTACAAGAACGTTTTATAAAAACATTACACAATCTCAGGCCTCAATGACATCCTTAAAACATTCTCCTAATGTGGCTGAGAGAATGTTCTTACTTTGTTATCTTGAAACATTGTCACAATGTTTTATTGAAAACATTTTATAATCTGTTACCTCAACAACATCCTCAAAATGTTGCAGATAAAATGTTCTATCTTTGTTAGACCGTCACATTAGAAGAATGTTTTAAACAAAACATTTGATCCCCTCAAGCCTCAATGATGTTCTTATAACGTTCTACTAATGTGGCTGAGGGGATGTTCTTCATTTGTTCTCTTGAAACATTGTGCCAATGTGTTTCTGAAAACATTTATAATCGGTTAACTCAACAACATCCTCAAAGCATCCTCAAAATGTTACAGGAAGAATGTTCTATCTTTGTTAAATCATCACATTAGAAGAACATTTTAAACAAAACATTTCATGACCTCAAGCCTGAAAGATGTTCTTATAACGTTCTACTAATGTGGCTGAGAGAATGTTCTTCATTTGTTGTCTTGAAACATTGTCCCAATGTGTTTCTGAGAACATTTTATAATCTGTTACCTCAACAACATCCTCAAAATGTTGTGGATAAAATGTTTTATCTTTGTTAAATCATCACATTTGAAGAACGTTTTAAATAAAAAATTTCATCACCTCAAGTCTCAATGATGTTCTTATAACGTTCTACTAATGTGGCTGAGAGAATGTTCTTCATTTGTTGTCTTGAAACATTGTCCCAATGTGTTTTTCAAAACATTTTATAATATGTTACCTCAACAACATCCTCAAAACATCCTCAAAATGTTGCAGGAAGAATGTTTTATCTTTGTTTACACTTAACGTTATAGGAACATTTTTTTAAATTATAAACATTCTTAGAACATTTTTTAAACATTACAGTAAAATGTTTTCTTTCAAACATTTAAAAATCTTTTACGGAATGTTAGCCAAAGTTCTGAGAATGTTCCCTGCTAGCTGGGATGTCTAGATCTCGTCCAGACGCATATGAAACTTGTTGAGTGAGGGGCGTATTTGTTCACTACATTCACGAACCGCATGCTTCGTCACATGTCATGCCCGGAGGCTATTGGCTTGAGGTTGAGTAACTCTTTAACAGGATGAAGCAGTTCACAGAGCTACCCGGTTCACACAGCTGCACATGTGTTTCTAATAGCGCCGCGCTGCTGTGGAGGCAGGAACTTCACTGAACGAGAAATAGGAGTCAGTGGATTACGTGAACGATTCTTTTACCTAAAAGATTCGTTCAAAAGCATGGTCTTCGCCGCTAGTGGAGGCAGCCTCAAACCGGGAAGCGAGAGAGGCTTGCTGCGGTGAGAACTGGGGCACGGCCCGGGCTGGTTGAAAGTCTGCTGCTGGTGCGATCCAGCATTATAAGAGAGCCCAGTCTTGGCGGGACAATCGTGTTGTTGAGTGAGGCGAGCTCGGGGATTTGCACAATCTTTTGGCCACAACGTGTGGCTTGGCGAGAAGAGCAGCTGAAGCGATGACGCTTGTTGGTGCTCAGCGGCCGTGTTTGGCGGGGTAGGAGTGATCATGGGTCCAGCCAAAAAGCGACAGATCTGAAAAATCCCCGGTATTGGTATCTTCGTCGGAAGGAAAATTGGGCCTGTGATAAGATGACAGACAGAGCGAACCGAATGCTGACTAAACCGTCCATGCTGAAAAACTGCCGTGGGACAGGAGGTAGGAATCAGAATGAGCTTTATTGCCAGGTATGTTCACACATACGAGGAATTTGTTTTCGTGACAGAGCTCCGCAGTGCAACATAACAGTGACAGCACAAAAAACACAATAAGGAATAAAAAAAAAAAAATACAAATAGGTGGGTAAGGATTGACAATATACAAATTAACAATGTATGGCAGGTATATTAAAATGAGCATTTATGTATGTACATGTATATTATGTGGAAAGGTATTAACTGTACGCTAAGTATGTGTGTTGGATAAATAAGTGTATGTGTATATAAATATAAATATAAGTAGTGTATTGTGTTCCATGTATGTACATGTATATTATGTGCAAAAGATTTAAGTGTACGCTAAGTATGTGTGTTGGATAAAAAGTGTAGTGTATATAAATATAAATAGTGTAGTGTGTCCCACAGTTATTATCAGCTGTTCATAAGATGGATTGCCTGAGGGAAGAAACTGTTCCTGTGTCTGGTCGTTCTGGTGCTCAGTGCTCTGTAGCGTCGACCAGATGGCAACAGTTCAAAGAGGGAGTATGCTGGATGTGAGGGGTCCAGAGTGATTTTAACAGCCCTTTTGCTCACTCTGGATAAGTACAGTTCTTGAATAGATGGGAGGGTTGTACCGATAATTCGCTCAGCAGTCCGGACTACCCTCTGTAGTCTTCTGAGGTCAGATTTAGAAGCTGAGCTGAACCAGACAGTTACTGAAGTGCAGAGGATGGATTCGATGATGGTGGAGTAGAACTGTTTCAGCAGCTCCTGTGGCAGATTAAACTTCCTCAGCTTGCGAAGGAAGTACAACCTCTGCTGGGCCTTTTTCACAATGGAGTCAATGTGAATGTCCCACTTCAGGTCCTGAGAGATAGTGTTGCCCAGGAACCTGAATGACTCCACTGCAGTCACAGTGCTGTTCATGATGGTGAGTGGGGGGAGTGCAGGGGGGTTTCTCCTGAAGTCCACGATCATCTCCACTGTTTTGAGCATGTTAAGCTCCAGGTTGTTGAGAGTGCACCAGACAGCCAGCTCTTTAACCTCCTGTCTGTAAGCAGACTTGTCACCGTCCTGAATGAGGCCGATGAGTGTGGTGTCATCTCCAAACTTCAGGAGCTTGACAGAGAGGTCCTTAGATGTGCAATCGTTAGTGTACAGGGAGAAGAGCAGTGGGGAGAGAACACAGCCCTGGGGAGCTCCGGTGCTGATTGTACGGGCGCTGGATGTGTATTTTCCCAGTCTCACTAGCTGCTGCCTGTCTGTCAGGAAGCTGTTGATCCACTGACAGACGGAGGTGGGCACGGAGAGCTGAGTTAGTTTGGGCAGGAGGAGGTTTGGGATGATCGTGTTAAAGGCCGAGCTGAAGTCCACAAACAGGATCCTCACATAGGTCCCCGGTCTGTATAGGTGTTGCAGAACATAATGCAGTCCAATGTTTACCGCATCGTCCACAGACCTGTTTGCTCTGTAGGCAAACTGAAGAGGATCCAGCAAGGGTCCAGTGATGTCCTTCAGGTGGGCCAGCACCAGTTTTTCAAATGACTTCATGACTACAGACGTTAGAGCCACAGGCCTGTAGTCATTTAGTCCTGTAATTTTGGGTTTCTTTGGGATGGGGCTGATGGTGGAGCGTTTGAAGCATGAAGGGACTTGTTGCGATCTGTTGAAGATCTGTGATGGGGGCCAGCTGGTCAGCACAGGATTTCAGACAGGCTGGTGTAACGCAATCTGGGTCTGGTGCTTTTTTCCTTTTCTGCTTCCGGAAGACCTGGCGCACCGCATCCTCGCTGATCTGTATTGCAGGTGTGGGGGAGAGGGGGGATGCAGGAGGTGTGAATGGTGAGAGCGCTTGATTGGAGAGGTGTTCAGGGTTGGTTGCAGGAGTTGTGAATGGTGTGAACGGTTGTGTGGAGAGGTGTTCAGGGTTGGTTGCAGGAGTTGTGAATGGTGTGAACGGTTGTTTGGAGAGGTGTTCAGGGTTGGTTGCAGGAGTTGTGAATGGTGTGAACGGTCGTTTGGAGAGGTGTTCAGGATGGGTTGCAGGAGTTGTGAATGGTGTGAACGGTTGTGTGGAGAGGTGTTCAGGGTTGGTTGCAGGAGTTGTTAATGGTGTGAACGGTTGTTTGGAGAGGTGTTCAGGGTGGGTTGCAGGAGTTGTGAATGGTGTGAACGGTTGTGTGGAGAGGTGTTCAGGGTTGGTTGCAGGAGTTGTGAATGGTGTGAACGGTTGTGTGGAGAGGTGTTCAGGGTTGGTTGCAGGAGTTGTTAATGGTGTGAACGGTTGTTTGGAGAGGTGTTCAGGGTGGGTTGCAGGAGTTGTGAATGGGGTGAACGGTTGTGTGGAGAGGTGTTCAGGGTTGGTTGCAGGAGTTGTGAATGGTGTGAACGGTTGTGTGGAGAGGTGTTCAGGGTTGGTTGCAGGAGTTGTTAATGGTGTGAACGGTTGTTTGGAGAGGTGTTCAGGGTGGGTTGCAGGAGTTGTGAATGGTGTGAACGGTTGTGTGGAGAGGTGTTCAGGGTGGGTTGCAGGAGTTGTGCATGGTGTGAACGGTTGTGTGGAGAGGTGTTCAGGGTTGGTTGCAGGAGTTGTTAATGGTGTGAACGGTTGTTTGGAGAGGTGTTCAGGGTGGGTTGCAGGAGTTGTGAATGGTGAGAGCGGTTGTGTGGAGAGGTGTTCAGGGTTGGTTGCAGGAGTTGTGAATGGTGTGAACGGTTGTGTGGAGAGGTGTTCAGGGTGGGTTGCAGGAGTTGTGCATGGTGTGAACGGTTGTGTGGAGAGGTGTTCAGGGTTGGTTGCAGGAGCTGTGAATGGTGTGAATGGTTGTGTGGAGAGGCATTCAGGGTTGGTTGCAGGAGTTGTGAATAGTGAGAGCGGTTGATCGGAGAGGTGTTCAGGATGGGTTGCAGGAGTTGTGAATGGTGTGAAGGGTTGTTTGGAGAGGTGTTCAGGATGGGTTGCAGGAGTTGTGAATGGGGTGAACGGTTGTTTGGAGAGGTGTTCAGGATGGGTTGCAGGAGTTGTGAATGGTGTGAAGGGTTGTTTGGAGAGGTGTTCAGGATGGGTTGCAGGAGCTGTGAATGGTGTGAACGGTTGTTTGGAGAGGCATTCAGGGTTGGTTGCAGGAGTTGTGAATAGTGAGAGCGGTTGATCGGAGAGGTGTTCAGGGTGGGTTGCAGGAGTTGTGCATGGTGTGAAGGGTTGTTTGGAGAGGTGTTCAGGATGGGTTGCAGGAGCTGTGAATGGTGTGAACGGTTGTTTGGAGAGGCATTCAGGGTTGGTTGCAGGAGTTGTTATTGGTGTGAACGGTTGTGTGGGGAGGTGTTCAGGGCAGGTGATGGGTGTTCTTTCAAACCTGCAGTAAAACTCGTTCAGATCGTCTGCCAGTCGTTGATTCTCCACAGTGCTGGGGGGTGGTGTCTTGTAATTGGTGATCTTCTTAAGGCTTTTCCACACTGATGCGGAGTCGTTCAAAGTGAACTGAGTCCTTATTTTTTTCAGAATAATTCCTCTTTGCCACTTTGATCTCCTTTTCCAGTGTGTATTTAGCCTGTTTATACAAGACATTGTCCCCCTTCCTGTAAGCATCTTCTTTGGCCTGACGGAGCTGTCTGAGTTTTGCAGTGAACCACGGTTTGTCATTGTTGTAATTTAGTTGAGTCTTGGTAGGAATACACATATCCTCACAGAAACTGATATATGATGTTACGGTCTCTGTGAGTTCGTCCAGATCGGTGGCAGCAGCTTCAAAAACACTCCAATCAGTGAGGTCAAAACAAGATTGTAAATCCTGCTCTGCTTCATTAGTCCATCTTTTTACAGTCCTTAATACAGGTTTAGCTGATTTTAGTTTCTGCCTGTAGGTCGGTATAAGATGAACCAGAAGGTGATCAGAACGTCCCAAAGCTGCTCGTGGAACAGAGTGAAATGCATCCTTTATTGTAGTGTAACAGTGATCCAATATATTACTGTCTCTTGTGGGACAAGTAACATGCTGTCTGTATTTTGGCAGTTCACGGGAGAGATTGGCTTTATTAAAGTCCCCAAGAATGATTAAAACAGAGTCTGGGTGTTGTTGTTCTATCTCTGTGATGTGCTCAGCGAGTTTCTGTAAAGCTGAGCTCACGTGCGCTTGAGGAGGGATGTAAACACTAACCAGAATGAATGAGTGAAACTCCCGCGGCGAATAGAACGGCTTGCAGTTAATGAAGAGCGTTTCGAGATTTGAGCAGCACGTCTTCTTTAACACAGTTACATCTGTACACCACCGTTCATTGATGTAAAAGCATGTCCCGCCGCCGCGCGATTTCCCCGTTGATTCTGCGTCGCGATCCGCTCTAAACAGCTGAAAGTCCGGCAGATGGAGCGCGCTGTCCGGTATGGTGTCATTCAGCCAAGTTTCCGTGAAACACAGAGCAGCAGAGTGGGAGAAATCTTTATTTGTCCGAGAGAGCAGAAGCAGTTCGTCCGTTTTGTTGGGTAGAGAGCAGAGATTTGCCAGATGGATGCTAGGCAACGGCGTTCGAAATCCGCGTTTTCTGAGTCTCACGAGCGCGCCAGCTCTTTTTCCCCGTCTGCGCGTCCTCTTGAAGCGTGTGATCAGCGCAGCCGCTCCGCCGACAAGAATGTCCAGCAAAACATCAGAATAGTCGAAAACCGGTGAAATATCGGTAGATGTGTGTTGCCGAATATCCAGCAATTCATCCCTGGTGAAACTGATTGCAGGAATATAACTAAAGACAGGACAAACTAACAAAAACACAAAAACAACTGCAGAGCACGTCACGGAGGCAGCCATCCTGTATCGGCGCCACTCGTCGATCACTGGATATATATACGCTTGTGTGCTAGTTAAGATGATTAGCTAAACGAGATGCACCTGTGCCAAATTGGATGATTATCTGATCGTGCTCCTCCCGAACTTTGTTAATAAAACTCCATTAAAATCAACTTATTTTCCCCTTAAAATTATACATTCTCTCAGTTTAAACATTTGATATGTCATCCAAGTTGTATTCTGAATAAAATGTTGAAATTTGAAACTTCCACATCATTGCATTCTGTTTTTATTTAGAATTTGTACAGTGTCCCAACTTTTTTGGAATCGGGTTTGTATCTAATCTTTTATTAACTAATGTCTTTGCTGACCTTTGATGATCCAGTTCAACCATATTAATAAGCCAAATGACTTTATATAAACTAACAATTGTGGGGCGTATTTGTTCACTACATTCACGAACCGCATGCTTCGTCACATGTCATGCCCGGAGGCTATTGGCTTGAGGTTGAGTAACTCTTTAACAGGATGAAGCAGTTCACAGAGCTACCCGGTTCACACAGCTGCACATGTGTTTCTAATAGCGCCGCGCTGCTGTGGAGGCAGGAACTTCACTGAACGAGAAATAGGAGTCAGTGGATTACGTGAACGATTCTTTTACCTAAAAGATTCGTTCAAAAGCATGGTCTTCGCCGCTAGTGGAGGCAGCCTCAAACCGGGAAGCGAGAGAGGCTTGCTGCGGTGAGAACTGGGGCACGGCCCGGGCTGGTTGAAAGTCTGCTGCTGGTGCGATCCAGCATTATAAGAGAGCTCAGTCTTGGCGGGACAATCGTGTTGTTGAGTGAGGCGAGCTCGGGGATTTGCACAATCTTTTGGCCACAACGTGTGGCTTGGCGAGAAGAGCAGCTGGAATCAGAATGAGATTTATTGCCAGGTATGTTCACACATACGAGGAATTTGTTTTCGTGACAGAGCTCCGCAGTACAACATAACAGCGACAGAACAAAAAACACAATAAGGAATAAAAAATACAAAAAAATACAAATAGGTGGGTAAGGATTGACAATATACAAATTGACAATGTATGGCAGGTATATTAAAATGAGCATTTATGTATGTACATGTATATTATGTGGAAAAGTTTTAACTGTACGCTAAGTATGTGTGTTGGATAAATAAGTGTATGTGTATATAAATATAAATATAAGTAGTGTATTGTGTTCCATGTATGTACATGTATATTATGTGCAAAAGATTTAAGTGTACGCTAAGTATGTGTGTTGGATAAAAAGTGTAGTGTATATAAATATAAATAGTGTAGTGTGTCCCACAGTTATTATCAGCTGTTCATAAGATGGATTGCCTGAGGGAAGAAACTGTTCCTGTGTCTGGTCGTTCTGGTGCTCAGTGCTCTGTAGCGTCGACCAGATGGCAACAGTTCAAAGAGGGAGTGTGCTGGATGTGAGGGGTCCAGAGTGATTTTAACAGCCCTTTTGCTCACTCTGGATAAGTACAGTTCTTGAATAGATGGGAGAGTTGTACTGATAATTCGCTCAGCAGACCGGACTACCCTCTGTAGTCTTCTGAGGTCAGATTTAGAAGCTGAGCTGAACCAGACAGTTACTGAAGTGCAGAGGATGGATTCGATGATGGTGGAGTAGAACTGTTTCAGCAGATCCTGTGGCAGATTTAACTTCCTCAGCTGGCGAAGGAAGTACAACCTCTGCTGGGCCTTTTTCACAATGGAGTCAATGTGAATGTCCCACTTCAGGTCCTGAGAGATAGTGTTGCCCAGGAACCTGAATGACTCCACTGCAGTCACAGTGCTGTTCATGATGGTGAGTGGGGGGAGTGCAGGGGGGTTTCTCCTGAAGTCCACGATCATCTCCACTGTTTTGAGCGTGTTAAGCTCCAGGTTGTTGAGAGTGCACCAGACAGCCAGCTCTTTAACCTCCTGTCTGTAAGCAGACTCGTCACCGTCCTGAATGAGGCCGATGAGTGTGGTGTCATCTGCAAACTTCAGGAGCTTGACAGAGGGGTCCTTAGATGTGCAGTCATTAGTGTACAGGGAGAAGAGCAGTGGGGAGAGAACACAGCCCTGAGGAGCTCCGGTGCTGATTTTACGGGCGCTGGATGTGTATTTTCCCAGTCTCACTAGCTGCTGCCTGTCTGTCAGGAAGCCTGTTGATCCACTGACAGACGGAGGTGGGCACGGAGAGCTGAGTTAGTTTGGGCAGGAGGAGGTTTGGGATGATCGTGTTAAAGGCCGAGCTGAAGTCCACAAACAGGATCCTCACATAGGTCCCCGGTCTGTATAGGTGTTGCAGAACATAATGCAGTCCAATGTTTACCGCATCGTCCACAGACCTGTTTGCTCTGTAGGCAAACTGAAGAGGATCCAGCAAGGGTCCAGTGATGTCCTTCAGGTGGGCCAGCACCAGTTTTTCAAATGACTTCATGACTACAGACGTTAGAGCCACAGGCCTGTAGTCATTTAGTCCTGTAATTTTGGGTTTCTTTGGGATGGGGATGATGGTGGAGCGTTTGAAGCATGAAGGGACTTCGCACAGCTCCAGCAATCTGTTGAAGATCTTTGTGAAGATGGGGGCCAGCTGGTCAGCACAGGATTTCAGACAGGCTGGTGTAACGCAATCTGGGCCTGGTGCTTTTTTCCTTTTCTGCTTCCGGAAGACCGGGCGCACCGCATCCTCGCTGATCTGTATTGCAGGTGTGGGGGAGAGGGGGGATGCAGGAGGTGTGAATGGTGAGAGTGCTTGATTGGAGAGGTGTTCAGGGTTGGTTGCAGGAGTTGTGAATGGTGTGAACGGTCGTTTGGAGAGGTGTTCAGGATGGGTTGCAGGAGTTGTGAATGGTGTGAACGGTTGTGTGGAGAGGTGTTCAGGGTTGGTTGCAGGAGTTGTGAATGGTGTGAACGGTTGTGTGGAGAGGTGTTCAGGGTTGGTTGCAGGAGCTGTGAATGGTGTGAATGGTTGTGTGGAGAGGTGTTCAGGATGGGTTGCAGGAGCTGTGAATGGTGTGAACGGTTGTTTGGAGAGGCATTCAGGGTTGGTTGCAGGAGTTGTTATTGGTGTGAACGGTTGTGTGGGGAGGTGTTCAGGGCAGGTGATGGGTGTTCTTTCAAACCTGCAGTAAAACTCGTTCAGATCGTCTGCCAGTCGTTGATTCTCCACAGTGCTGGGGGGTGGTGTCTTGTAATTGGTGATCTTCTTAAGGCTTTTCCACACTGATGCGGAATCGTTCAAAGTGAACTGAGTCCTTATTTTTTTCAGAATAATTCCTCTTTGCCACTTTGATCTCCTTTTCCAGTGTGTATTTAGCCTGTTTATACAAGACATTGTCCCCCTTCCTGTAAGCATCTTCTTTGGCCTGACGGAGCTGTCTGAGTTTTGCAGTGAACCACGGTTTGTCATTGTTGTAATTTAGTTGAGTCTTGGTAGGAATACACATATCCTCACAGAAACTGATATATGATGTTACGGTCTCTGTGAGTTCGTCCAGATCGGTGGCAGCAGCTTCAAAAACACTCCAATCAGTGAGGTCAAAACAAGATTGTAAATCCTGCTCTGCTTCATTAGTCCATCTTTTTACAGTCCTTAATACAGGTTTAGCTGATTTTAGTTTCTGCCTGTAGGTCGGTATAAGATGAACCAGAAGGTGATCAGAACGTCCCAAAGCTGCTCGTGGAACAGAGTGAAATGCATCCTTTATTGTGGTGTAACAGTGATCCAATATATTACTGTCTCTTGTGGGACAAGTAACATGCTGTCTGTATTTTGCCAGTTCACGGGAGAGATTGGCTTTATTAAAGTCCCCAAGAATGATTAAAACAGAGTCTGGGTGTTGTTGTTCTGTCTCTGTGATGTGCTCAGCGAGTTTCTGTAAAGCTGAGCTCACGTGCGCTTGAGGAGGGATGTAAACACTAACCAGAATGAGCGAGTGAAACTCCCGCGGCGAATAGAACGGCTTGCAGTTAATGAAGAGCGTTTCGAGATTTGAGCAGCACGTCTTCTTTAACACAGTTACATCTGTACACCACCGTTCATTGATGTAAAAGCATGTCCCGCCGCCGCGCGATTTCCCCGTTGATTCTGCGTCGCGATCCGCTCTAAACAGCTGAAAGTCCGGCAGATGGAGCGCGCTGTCCGGTATGGTGTCATTCAGCCAAGTTTCCGTGAAACACAGAGCAGCAGAGTGGGAGAAATCTTTATTTGTCCGAGAGAGCAGAAGCAGTTCGTCCGTTTTGTTGGGTAGAGAGCAGAGATTTGCCAGATGGATGCTAGGCAACGGCGTTCGAAATCCGCGTTTTCTGAGTCTCACGAGCGCGCCAGCTCTTTTTCCCCGTCTGCGCGTCCTCTTGAAGCGTGTGATCAGCGCAGCCGCTCCGCCGACAAGAATGTCCAGCAAAACATCAGAATAGTCGAAAACCGGTGAAATATCGGTAGATGTGTGTTGCCGAATATCCAGCAATTCGTCCCTGGTGAAACTGATTGCAGGAATATAACTAAAGACAGGACAAACTAACAAAAACACAAAAACAACTGCAGAGCACGTCACGGAGGCAGCCATCCTGTATCGGCGCCACTCGTCGATCACTGGATATATATACGCTTGTGTGCTAGTTAAGATGATTAGCTAAACGAGATGCACCTGTGCCAAATTGGATGATTATCTGATCGTGCTCCTCCCGAACTTTGTTAATAAAACTCCATTAAAATCAACTTATTTTCCCCTTAAAATTATACATTCTCTCAGTTTAAACATTTGATATGTCATCCAAGTTGTATTCTGAATAAAATGTTGAAATTTGAAACTTCCACATCATTGCATTCTGTTTTTATTTACAATTTGTACAGTGTCCCAACTTTTTTGGAATCGGGTTTGTATCTAATCTTTTATTAACTAATGTCTTTGCTGACCTTTGATGATCCAGTTCAACCATATTAATAAGCCAAATGACTTTATATAAACTAACAATTGTGCTTCATTGTTGGTTTATTGGTGAAGAGTGTTGAACCTTCTCCTGTTTTTACAGATATGAATTTACTTTTCCTTCAGCCTGATGTTTATTCATTACACTTTTTGGTGTGAAAGGGCTTTTACATTTGCTATAAATATAACGTCTTATATTAAAAACAATCAAGCCCTGCTCATATTTAAAAAGTAACACGAAATTAAAATTAACTAAGTAACATAATTAGTT